>NC_143134.1:58629375-58933437 GCF_059928025.1 Delphinapterus leucas
CTGCTCGAGGTCTCAGTAGAAAATATTGTAGAGAATGCAGGAAGACACAGTAATAAACAGCTGTCTGGCTGTGAGGAAAACATGAATTGACTGGAAACAGGTCCATAGTAAAAGGTCACTGAAACCCATGAACTCCTCAGGTGTCCATATCAACTACTAACTTTAAAGACACATAATAAACAATCTCTTTTCCTAAGAGGGCTGAGAGAATGGATCCTTTTCAGTCTAGCAAGCATAGAGGTTGACTCAATAATTTAATTAATGCCTTTGCTAAAACCCATGTTGGCTCCTTCCCAAGGCATTTGCTTCATTTGTTAAGTCCGAAAGTACAAATGGAGAGTTAACTTTCCTGTCTACCTACTAGAATACTTATTTACCTAACAGAAGTAATGTGTCTGTTTACAAAAAATTAGGCATCTAGTAACAAAAAAGTAAGGCTTGGAATTTTTATCTGCAAGTTTTAATATATGAAGTAGAAAAACAAAATACCTGTCCTTCAAGAAGTTTCTGAATGTACAACAGCCATTCCTTGTCATTTTCAGCATCGATCTTTGTCCTTTCGATTTCCTGAAGGAAAAAAATAAAAACACTGTTGTTAATTTCATTTATATGAACTTGATCATACTGTTAAATACTGAATAAATCTAGAGAAATATTGGTGGAATTAGATTCAGCAAAGAGCAGCCTGTCCTTTCAAAGTAGGGAATATTCAAATCGATGCTCTTTAATGTATAAATATCTACCTACGTGTGGAAGATAAAGCTATATTTCTATATTTCATAATATAATTCAGGAATGTTTTATTTCTGCCTTCACAGTGGAGCTCACACTGGACTGAGGTGGAGGTGGAAGTGATTAAAATAAAATGAAAAAGAAAATGGAGCTGTATAGAAGAATCATTTATAAGTAACCCTCATAAGATGACATAAAACCTTATACTCAAAGCTCTGACTTATCAGTAGATAATTAAGGAGTAATTGTTATAATCACAGACAAAATAGGACATGCATGGTTCTGGTGTACTCAAATGCTTACTCATCTAAAATATCCAATAACTAGCTGATAGGTAAGGGACGCTCCAACTTAAAGTACTGTTAAGTCACTAAATATTTTCAATGCATCAATTATCAAGGTAAAATATTCTGAAAGTATAATGTATTCACATGTGCAACTGATTATTCAGTTAAAATCATGATTCGGTTTGCAAAAAATGGGCTTTTCAAAACAGGAAGGATTTGGAAAACTAACATTTGTTGAAATTTACTGTATGCCAAGTATCAGGCTAGGTACTTCGCATAGGTTGTCATAGTGTTTTACGTGAATTTACAAGAGTTCGATGTAGCTTAAAGCATAAAATTCAGGTGGTTTGTGCTCTACTTGGGTAAGTCACCCAACTCTTTAGACTTCTGAAAGATGCAGGCGGGGATCAGTCCAAATAAGCTCGATCGATAATTAAACATAGTAAATATATCCAGGTGTGTGCACTGAGTCTTCACAGAACAGTGTGTTTTTTTCCAGGACGACTTCCATTTAAGGTTGTGTGGTATGCATATTTTGGTGCTTGGCATCCCTGGCTCCAAACTGCATCTGCCCAGAGGCCAGGGTGCCATTTCTTCACAGAAATGTGCTAGCTACTCTTTGGGACTAACAAGAGAGATCCTTTTCTAATTAATATACTCAAAGGGGACAACTTTTTCCAATTTGTCTACTCAAAGGGGGTTCTTTTTTCTAATCTGTAAGCCCAGCAAGGGCATCTTTTAAGACCACACAAAGGCGGTGATGCTGTCTTCCAGAATATGTATCTGGAACACACACACATATACACACATATACACATGAGGGATTTTGCTAAGTCTGTTTGTTTTAAAACTTTTAGGAAACAGAGGAGGACTCTACCTTAATTTTTTGTTAGGTTTCTTTTTATCAATCAAATTTTAATTAAGTGTCCATAATAAGATACAGTTAACACCCTTGCCTCAGATACTATTATTTCCTGTGTGTCTTATATTTGATACTGTATTTCATAATGCTTTCGTACTTCAAAGTTCAGAATTCACAGACACTGTGGCATAGGTGCTGAAAATAGGAAACTGATAATTCACTATCTTATTCACCCACAGGATGAAAATAATCTCTGCAGGACTCCTTTGACCTCTTTTCTAAGAATTCTTAGCAGTTTAAAAACTTTTACAAGTTGTAGATCTGCCCTATTCCAGAATTTTTTTGAGAAACTGATGGGGGAGGGGTGCTGAAGGATGTTCTCATACAAACATTTAAATCTATCATTTTATTTAGTCATTGAGCAAATATTTATGGGAAAGCTAAGAGTACCATCATCTCTTTAATCTTTCTAAACAATAAAAAATCTAATATTTATGTATTAAAGTTCAGAGACTTCACAATAGAATAGGATTGAGTATCCTCCACAGGTTTCACGGAAGACTGTGTATGAGATTCTGCTGTTTATGAGGCAATAACTATCAAAAATGCAGTGCCCTCCTCAGGAGGTACAGAAATGCTACTGAAGACCTATATGTATATGCACATAAATTCACTCAGATGGGAGTATTTTCCCCACTTTAAAACAATAAATATCTTTTTCTATAACTTGATCAACAATAACTTTGAATTTAGCTAGAAAAGCCAATATATTCACTACATTAAAAAATCTCATGTAGGACGAAAAATCCTCAAATCAATCCTGACCCAGCTAACTAAATCCATTCAAACAGGCTTAATTAAAAATACCAGCTTAAAAGATATATGATGAACTATAGAAAATGGAAGAGACAGGAAAGGATAACTGACTTGAATAACAAGCAAGCAGTTCTAAAGGTTATGTGTACTGGCTTACTTCTGTATTACATAGTTAAATTTCTCTAAAGGCTTTTTGAGTTGGTTAATACTTTTGATATATCTTTCATTGGTACACTAATATTCTTGCCTTCATTAATATTATCTTAAAGATGAAATTCTAAGAATTATAAAACAAAAATATGTACTTACATTCAATGTGTAACAAGCCCATTATTAATAAATATTTAAGTGATCTTACTTCTTCATCTTCTGTGTCCAATATTTCCTCTAGATCTGACCGTGAAATGTTCAGGATAGATGCTGCCAAGGTCTGGGCTTTATGGGTTGAGGTTTTACAAGCATCCCTGTTTTTCTGCACCTTTTTAAGTTCTCTGATTTGTCGCCTTATTGAATGGACATCATTTTGTAACTCTCTGACCAAAGCCTGCAACATATTGGAAAGAATGTGGGCTCATATGGAAGTCATAAATGAAGAAAAAGCAGTCATAACATAAAAATGTGAAGATACTAGCAAATAATTTTTTATTAGGATTACTCTGATTTTATTTATATTGGAACATAATGGATTGCTCTTTACTTATTGTCAGAATGCAATAAAAGCTCTCGCAAATGACCACTTAACCAACTTGCTGGATTAACCAAATCTCTCCAATCCGTCTTTCAGGTTTGCAACTGTTATCTTGGATGGTGAATACTTGTAGCAGGCAGGCTACTTAGCATCATGCCAGAGCACAACTACTCCCACCAGTTGAGCTGATGCCAATTGTCAGATCTATTTATTCCTAAGTGTGTATATTTGTTGTAACAGGTTAGTTACATAATTAATTATTACATAAATAATGAAATATAACTGCATAAAGAGGGTTGTTCCTATTTTATTAAAACTGGATTAGAAATCTTTGGAAGGATTTGATAAAGCCAGGTGGGTAAAAGTGCAATTAAATTATGTGTAGACAAGACAACAATAAAGGATTGACAAAAATCATAAAAGTCTAGGCTTGCTTCCACAAGAGTCTCTAATTTCTCCCTTTGAGAACACATGCCTATGTGTGCATAAGGAAAAGGTAGCTCTTACCCTGGGTGGACAGAGCTCTGGAGCCTGATGCCTGGCTTCGCAGGCTGAGAGCAGGCTAGCTAGATGTTTGGGTTGTTCTCAATCTTTTGCCAGCTTAAGCAATGTTGCAATAATAATGGTGCTCATATATACATTTTGCATCCCTAGGATATATCCCTAGAAGTGAAATTGCTGGACCAAAGGGTGTGTATAACTGTAATTTTGAAAGCTGTTTAATTCTCCCTCTCTCCAAGATCATATCAGTTTACACCTACACAAAGAACATAGGAAAATACTTGTCTCTCCATACCACTGGCAAAACACCAATCTGGTTTTTCAGTGTAGTTTGTTTTTTTCACTATATTATAAAGTTTCATTTCTCTTATTAAAAATGAAGTTGAGCATCAGCCTTAACAGATAATTATATTTCTTTTGTCCTTTTTTTCCTATTTTTCTTAGTGATTTATAGGAGTTATTTATACTTTAGGGAAATTATAATTGTCTGTTGGGTATTTCTAATCTTTTTCATATTTTGTATTTTTCTTCTGACAGTAATTATAGTATTTTATACCTAGGAAAAAACCGTAAAAACTTTAATGTACTAAATGAATCTTTTCCTTTCTCACTTTTTTTTTGTTTGTTTGTTTTCTTTTTGTGGTACGCGGGCCTCTCACCGTTGTGGCCTCTCCCGTTGCGGGGCACAGGCTCCGGACGCGCAGGCTCAGCGTCCATGGCTCACGGGCCCAGCTGCTCCGCGGCATGTGGGATCTTCCCAGACCAGGGCACTTTTAAGATTTTATTTTTCAGTTTTAAATGTTTTATCCATTTGTAATCATCTAGAAAATTATTACATACAATCATAGTTGTCTCACCACCACCTGTTAAATAGTCCATATTTTCCCCATTGATTTCATGTGTGTTTAGGTCAGGTTCTGAACTTTCTATTCTGTTCCATCTGTCTTCTTATTAGTGAAGCTTTACAGTATATTTTAATTAGTGAGGCTTTATAATAAATGTTATAATCTGGTAGGGGTATCTCCCTTCTATTACCTTTCTTTTCAGATTTTTCTTGGTAATTTTTGTTTGTTTGGGTTTTCACATAAACTTCACATTGAGCTTGTCTAGATCCCCTTCCCCTAAACATTTTACTTGTAATTTTATTTAAATCAAGTTAAATTTTATTTGAATCATGTTAACATTTTAGAATGTTGAGTCTTCCTAATCAAAGACCATGGTATTCCCTTCCAGTTGGTTAAGTCTTTATTTGTGTTTCCGAGGATCATTTAAAATTTTTCTCTTTGTAGATCTTTTTTTTCCTGGGCCTCTTACTTTATGGGGGGCACTGATTCTAGTACTGATTGTTGCTTGTATACATAAAGATTGTTAATATATATTAAGCTTACTGAAATTTCTTATTTGTTATGAGTTTTTCAGCCGATTCCTCCTTGGCTTCCAGGAATTGATTGTCTGCAAATATTGATAATTTTACTACTATTTTCTATTTTTTTTTTTTTTTTTTTTTTGCCATGCTGCACAGCTTATGGAATGTGCGATCTTAGTTCCCTGACCAGGGATTGAACCCAGGCCCTCAGTAGTGAGAGCACAGAGTCCTAACCACTGGACCACCAGGGAATTCCCTATTTTCCAACTTTTATACCTCTAATTTCTTTCTTTTCTTATTGAATTGATTATTAAGTTCCTCCTCAACAATATTAAATAGTAATATTGATGGACATACTCAACTTCTTCCTGATTTTAGTGGGAATCTCTCTACTTCATAGGAAATACTACGCCAGATTTTGAGTTGAGAGCTGTATTTTAATATACTAAAAAGTACACCTTAATATATTAATATATAATATAGTTTTATATAGGTAACTATCTACTCATCTTATTTTTATTTCTTATAAGAATGGAAACCAAATTGTCTTAAATCCATTTTAGCATCCATATAAACTATCATATGATTTTTCATCATAAATCTATTAATACAATTTTAAATAATTTTCTTAGTATTGAATTATCCTTGCATCACTGGAATAAACTCCACTTGGTGTGATATATTATTTTTTGATGTGCTGCTGAATTCTATTTGCTAATATTTTATCTGGAATTTCTATATTAGTAAGAGATTGATTCATTTCTTCCAAAAATATTTGGAAAGAATCTTCTCTTTCCATGTTTTACAGTAGTTTTAATGAGATTGAATCTATCTGCTCTTTACTGATGTGGTAGCACTCATCTGAATTTGGCCTAGTATTTATTGCAAAAAAGATACCTTTTTGGCAAATCATTTTAATTTTCTATTTGTTCTGGAGGGAGTTTTGGTACATCATAATTTTCCTAGAAAATGATCTATTTCATCCAGGCTTTCAAATTTATTTGCAGAGTTGAACTAAGTATTCTGCCACGATTTTTTTTTTCCCTGTGTCTATGTTTATTGTCACTTACTTGTTATTTTGTATAGTTGTGCTTTCTACTTTCTTAATTAGGTAAGCTAAAGATTCAATCTATTTTATTGCTTCTTACTTTTCTTTTCCAAAAAAAATACTCTTGTATTCATTTATTAATTCCACATTAATTAATTTCTATTTCAATCTTCAGATTCTATTTAATTCTTCAGTTGAATATTTACTTTCATTTATTCTTGTTTGCTAATGTAAATATGTAAGGCCATACATTTTTTGAGCACTGTTTTAGCTCTATCCTATGGGTTCTGATAATTCTAGAATGTTATTCTTTCAAAAATATTCTGCAATTTGTTCACATTTCCTTCTTAACCCAATAACTTTTTTTTTTTTTTTTTTAATATTTAAGTGCTAGTGACTGGTTTTCTGGTTTTGTTATTGATTGCAGTTTTATTGCATTATTCTCAGAGATCGTCATCTATACTATTTCTCCTTTTCAGAATTAATTGAGGTTTCTTTGTGGTATGTCTTGGGTTCGAATGCCTGAAAATGTGGGGTGGAGATTTGTGTGGGAGAGGGTGCTTAGAAGCAACACCTATTAGAAGCTTAGGGAAGCAGGAGCAGGCAGAGGGAAATGTTGATCTGCACCGCGGTTCCAACAGAGGCTTCACACCATCGTGTAAGGAGCTCTGGAGCCGAGAGAGCCTTTCAGAGTTGTCTCATCTTTGTTTTTTCCCTCTTATATATGACATGAACTTTTTTTACATTACTATTCTTTATTTGTTTGAGTCCAGAAACTTTACTGAAACCTAAACAGGGGATGACATATTAGATCAATTTTCCCTGGTTCATGTTATGTTCTTAGAAGTTTTTTATTTCTGAAAATTGTTTTTGGACTATAGCTTCAATAATTGTCCTGTTCCATCACTCCTTTTCTTCTTTGAAGACTCCAATTATACATGTGTTGAATCTCTGTCATTTGCTTCATAAATCCTTTCTTCCACAGTATGTTTTATTTAACTGAAGCAAAATTAGAATGAAACAGTGCACACATTTTAAGTGATTAGTTTAATGAGCTTTGATAATTGTATGCTTCTGTGTAGCCAACACCCTGTTCAAGATATAGAACATCTCCATACTCAAGAAATTTCCCTGATGCTCCTTTCTAGGTCAATTCCTCCCACATCCAGACAGCACTGCTCTGATTTATATCATCTTAGATTAATATTTCCTATTCTAGAATGTCATCTAAATGGAATAATACACTATGTACTCTTTCATGTCTGACTTCTTTTTCTCAACATGGTGGGGGTTTTTTGTTTTTGTTTTTTTAAACATTTATTTATCTTGGCTGTGTTGGGTCTTCGTTGCTGCAAGCGGGCTTCCTCTAGTTGCAGCAAGCAGGGGCTACTCTTCGTTGCAGTGTGCGGGCCTCTCATTGTGGTGGCTTCTCTTGTTGCAGAGCATGGGCTCTTGAGCACAAGCTCAGTAGTTGTGGAGCATGGGCTTTGTTGCTCCGCGGCATGTGGGATCTTTCCAGACCAGGGCTTGAACCTGTTTCCCCTGCACTGGCAGGCAGATTCTTAACCACTACACCACCAGGGAAGTCCTAACGTAGTGTTTTAAATTAGGGATTCATCCATATTGTTTTGTGTATCCGTAACTTGTTCTTTTCCTTTTAATTTATATTAAATGCAATAAGTTCAACAATATTTATACACACATACATTCATATAAAACCCAGAAATATATATTTTTTTCCTGAGATAATTTTATTTATTTTCTTTTACTTCTTTGCTTTGTCTGCCAACTTGCTTTCATTTGTTCCCATGTCTCACCACCTTTTCTCTAAGTTCTTACATTTATTTCCACCTTAAACATGTGCTTTTTGGAGGAAATTATTTCATTAATATTTTTATTCACAGTAAAATATTTTCATCTTCTCTGCAGCAACTATCTGTGGTGAAACTTCTTTTCCTGCCATTTACTTTTCCTGTTTCCTTCCTCCATTCTTATCCTAATCTATTTTTGTTGGTACTATGTTGGTTCATTTTTCAGGACTCGTTTTTGAAAGAGAAGAGTTTTTCCGAGATTTCCTATTTGTAGAAAGTTATGTGGCAGAAGGGCCTGTGCTGTGCTGCAGGCTGGTGAAGTTTTATATATGAATCTAATATTTTTTCTGATGAATTCCATTAGCCAGGTTATTTTGGTTATGGTTTGTTTGGTTTTTTATAATATAAGGAATTTTTTTTCTTGGCTGCTATGAGGAAAGCTGCCTCCTGCAGATACACCTTGTCTGCGTTATTCTTCATTAAGTCCTGCCTCCTCCTCTTCTCTGGAAGCAAACTAGTTCTAGGAAGCTCCTACACAAACAGATGCAGACTCATTCCACTATTGCAGACAGGTGATTAGGATGTGTACCTCATGTGACTGTCATCGAAGACTGTATTTTTGCTTGATCTTTCAGAAGTCTACAGCACCTAAGTCTTCTCTCCCTGTTTTCTTATTTTTGCTTCCTTTTGGATGTCTTCACCAATCTTACCTGGTTTTGGCTACTCTTCCATGTCTTCTGAAATACAGGGTTTTAACTGTGACCTAGGTTTACTGTAAAAAGGAACTGAATTTTTGTTTCTTATTCTCCTTGTCTGTCATGTGATTCCAAGGGAGAGAAGGAGAAATGATGATTTTATCCCTTTATAATCAAGTCAGAATTCTCCAAAGTGCATTTTCCGCTACTATTTTATTATAAAAAATTTCAAACATGCAGACAAGTTTAAAGAAACTCACAGTGCACAACCATGTACCCACTACCTATAGGCTACAATTAATTTTGCTATACTTGCCTTATCACATAGCTATCTTCCATCTTATTTTGTTGATGCATTTCAAAGGAAGTTGCAGACATCTGTACAGTTCCCCCCTAAACACTTCAGCATTCACTTCTTAACTAAAGATCAATATTTATTTATAGTTATCATTACTATTTTTTGAGGTAAAATTTATATACAGTGAAATGTGTAAGTCTTAACTATATGATTTTATGAATTTTGACAATGAAAACGCTGGGTAACTCACACCCAGATCAAAGTAAAGGACATTTCCATCACTCCAGAAAGTTGGCTTGTGTCTTTTCCTAGTCAATCCCCATCCTTAGCTCCAAGAGGCAGGCAACAACTGTCTTTTTTTTTTTTTTTTAATCTCTATAGATTAGTTTTGCCTGTTCTATAAATTCTTACAAATGGAATCATACAGTATGCATTATTTTGTGTTTGGATTCTTTCATTTACAATGTTTTTGCAATTCATCCACATTGTTACGTGTATAAGTAGTTCATTTCTTTGTATTGCTGACTTTTATTCCATTACATAATTATAACGTTGTTATACATTTTCCTATAGATGGACACCTGGGCTGTTTCCAGTTCTTGACTATTATGAATAAAACTGCTATGAATATTCCTGTGCATTTTGTATGTATGTGTGTACACATGTTTTCATTTCTCTTGAGTAAATACCTAGAAGTAGAACTGCTGAGTCATATGGTAGGTGACTGTTTCATTTATTAGAAACTTCTATAGCTTTCCCGTAGAACTTGCACCACCAATGGATGAAAATTTTCCATTCTCCACATTCTTTCCAACATTTAGTGGCTTACCTATTTTTTCTTGAATTTATTTCTAAGAATTGTATTTTTGATGCTATAGTAAGTTGAAAGTTTTTTATTTCATTTTTCAATCGTTTAGTGTTAATATATAAAAACTTTTGATTTTTGTATTTTGACCTTGTATCCTATGAAATGGCTAAACTCTTGTTAATGCTAGTAGCTGTTTTATAAATCTTTAGAATTTTCTATGTAAAGAATCATGTCTCATCAGAGAAACGTACATCAAATTCACAATAAGGTATCACCTCACACCCATTAGGAAGGCTATTATTGAAAAAACAAAAAAATGTGTTGGCAAGGATGTGGAAAAACTGAAACCCTTGCACACTGTTGGTGGCATTGTAAAGTGGTGCAACTTTAATGAAAAACTGTAGGAGATATTTCAAAAATTAAAAAAAAAAAAAAGAGAGAACTACTATATATCCAGGAATCCCACTTCTGGATCTATGCAAAAGAACTGACAGCAAGGTCTTTGCACACTTAGGTTCACAACAGCACTGTTCACAATAGCCAAGAGTTAAAAGCAAGCCAAATGTCCACTGATGGATGAATGGACAAACAAAATGTGGTATATATGTACAATAGTATATTATTAAGCTTTAAAAAGGAAGGAAATCCTGTCACATGCTCCCAAATGGATGAACCTTGAAGACATTATGCTAAGTAAAATAAGCCAGTCACAAAAAGTCAAACACTGCATGATTCCACATATATGAGGTATCTAAAGTGTGACTACATCCACAGAAACAGTTTTATCATTGTAAATAGAAATTTAAAAACAGTATTTGAAAATATATTCTTACTTGTAAAGTCTATTTTGTATGTTGACCTTGTTCTGAACTTGTTGCTGAATTATCTGGTTAGTTCTAATAGTTTATGACTTGATTCTCTTGAATTTCCTAGATCCACAAACATGTCATTAACAATCAAAGTTTAGCTGTATATGTTCAATTCATTTTGGGGAAGGAGAAGAGGAGTTGTTTTATAGTTTATGGATTTTTTTCTTTTATCTTTATTAAGGCCATTTAAAAAATTTCTTTGAGTTTATTTATTTATTTTTCTAGTATCTTGAGTTGAAAATTAAATTTTGGCTGAATTTCAAAGGTTTTGATATTTCACTGTAGTTCATAAACTGACTTTTTATTTCCTCCTTAACCCAAAATCATATAGATGAGTTTGGAATTTCTAAGTGGATAGAAACATTTGGCCACTTATTTTGTAAAATCATAATTATATTATACCCTACTCACGGTACATAGCCTAAATGATTTTTGCTTTTTTTGAACTTGTTGAACTTTGTGGCATAAGATGTATGTTCCACAGGGGTGAATGTTCCACAGGGGTTTGAAAAGAAAGTAGCCTTGCTCACATTTTCTCTATTTGAATTGTTGATTTCTGAATATAATATAGATTAAATATACTAGAAGATAGTAAATACACTTGTGGATTCATTGATTTCCTTTTGTAATTTCACCAAATTTTGCTTAATGTTGTCAGGTACACAAAAATTCATGAATTTTATATTTTCTTTGCAAACTATCCATTTTTATCAACATGAAATTACCCTCTGTATCCTTATTAATGGTTTTTTCTTTAATTTTGTCTCAAAGTAATATTGTTATATCTTCTTTTTGTTAGCATTTACCTGGAACATATTCAATTGCGTGCTGGCAAACAAGCTCTTTTTTCAGGGGACAGGTATGACTTGTAATGCTTGTCAATTTCTATGGCATTAAGTACTTGTACCATGATTGATTTCAAGCAACAAACATGAAGGAGATGCTGGAAAGAGATACGCAAAATCGATTCTCACAAGCTGGTACAAGCTAGTTGCAGGATATCATAATTTTATTCTTTTATTTTTTTAGCTTTAGGGATCGTTATGTTTTAGGTGCATCTTTTTCACAATCTCATAGTCTCTCTTGTTTTCTTTTTTTAAAATACATTTCAACTTTATCACGTATATTGTGATTATTGGTATGTTTGGATCATCCTATCTTTTTTATTTACCATGTCTCTTATATACTGTTCCTCTCCTTTGTTCTGTCTTTCCTTCTTCCCTTCCTTCCATTCTTCTTCCTGGCTTGTGTTGAATTGATGGAGCTTTCTTTATTTTTTTTAAAATTTCTAATTCTTTGAAAATTAAATACTCAATTCTTCTTCTTGTGGTCACCTTTAAAACTTCTGAACATATATTTAATATTATTCAAGCATTTAATTTGATTAATTTAATAAACTAATGTTATATTTTGAATCAATATCTAGAGTTTCTTATCCTCCACATGTTCCACCAAAGCAAAAAAGAAACTTAACTCTTCCAACCACCCCCTCCTCCTAACTTCTGTTACTGTAAACATTAACATCAACAGTTATGTAGGTTTTACTTGTGTCTTTGTTTTCCATTGTTTCATATGTTCTAAAGATCGACAGAGTCCCATTTGGGCAGAAAGACTTGAAGAAGTGAAAAGATAAGCTATTTTAATATAAACAGGAAAAGAGCACACTTTGAGAAAGAATAGGGCTTGCAGTATTCAAGGAACACCAAGAAAGTCAGTATGGTGAAAGAGGAATCAGTGAGGTGACATGTAGTAGAAAGTGAAGTCACAGAAGTAACAACAAGACTAATCATGGAAGCCTTGCAGGGCAGTGAAGACATTTCATTCTATCGTGTAATGAGGAGTCATGAGACAAGTTTGAGCAAGGGAGTGACACGATATGTTTTCAGTTTTAAAAGAACCATTCTGACCAAAAAATGGAGAAAAAGATTGTCTGGAGCAAGAGCTGAAGAGGGAGATGAGCTAGGAGAGTATGCAGAGGTACAAGCAAGAGGTAGTGATAACCTGGACAGTAGCAGTGTTGAAAGGCAGCAGAATTCTGGATCGATTTTCAAATAACAGCCCACAGGATTTGATGAGGGATTAGACATGCAATGTGAGAGAAAGAGAAAAGACAAGGATGATTCGAGGTTTGGGGCCCCACCACCCGGATGACTGGTGAAAAAGCAAATCCTGAGACAAAGAACACTATAACGGAAGTAAGACTGGGAGGAGTACAGATCCCAGTGGGTTGTAGGCTTAGTAATGCAAAAAAAAAAGAGAAAAATTTCTTCAGGTTACTTCTGCTTTCTCAGTGAAATAAGAAGCTGAGATTAAGGCACTAAGGAGGGGGTGGATGCTAGAGGTCTAAGAAGATAAGAGAAAGGAATGTTGGGGAAACTTGGGGGCTAAATGTACTGGGAAAGTATAACAGTCTTACACAGAGTGTTGAGGTCCCACCTGAAGTTCTTGGTTATGAACTTAAATTAAGACCAATAAGCATGGTTGTGTTTTTCTTTAGAGACATTCAGCTGCTTGGGTCCAGAAGAAAAGTGGGTAGAGGTTCAAAACAAAATAGGCATGGACTTTTTCCATGTGAATATGACAGAGGGACAGATGAGCAGACTTGAGGATATATGTTAAAAAGTGACAATGACAGAACGTGGAGTACTTGCTTCATGAAGAGGGAAGTGAAAGCATAATGGAAAAGAAGGTGGTAATAATTAGGGAAAAGTGGTAAGGTCAATGAATTTCAGTTTGTAATCATGTCAGAGAATTGCTGGAGTGTAAGTACAAAAAGACATGGGGGTCAAAGAATAAGATGCTAGAAACAGAGATTCTGGAGTTGATGCAGTTATTGGTAATGACAAGGCCAAGAGTAATATTTCTTAATGGTAACACTTTTGGTATTGTGGAGATGACAATTTTTTTTTACTGTGTGGGACTAACCTTCACAATGCAGGATGTTTAGCATCTCTGGCCAATGGGCACTGCATATCAGTAGCACCTCCTAGTCAGTGTGACAACCCAAAGCACCCACACATTTCCAAATGCTCCATAAGGTGGGTGATCCTTCCTTAATTCAGAACCAAGGGTCAGGGATATGATCATGAGACTAATCACTGGAACTGAATATGGTGAAGAATTGAGAGGCTAGGGTGCTGGATGACCTACATGGATAGGAGGTCATCCAAAATCATAACAGGATTGTGTCGGAGAGAAAGACTGTGAACCAGGTGAAAAGCTGTATGACTAACCTTCTACAATGAGGTACAAACAGATTTGGTGGTGATTATATGTTCCAATGGACTTCTGAGATCTATTTCAATAAGTTCTTAATCTTACGCATCCCAAGAGAATATCTAAATAGGGTTGAATAATATCGGGATTCCAGGATCCACCCTCACGTACCACTAGAGTGTCATTATAAAGAGGTACAACAGGGACTTCCCTGGTGTCGTAGTGGTTAAAAATCTGCCTGCGAATGCAGGGGACATGGGTTCAAGCCCTGGTCCAGGAAGATCCGCTAGGTCGCCGAGCAACTAAGCCCGTGCGCCACAACTACTGAGCCTGCTCTCTAGAGCCCATGAGGCACAACTACTGAAGCCTGCATGCTGCAACTACTGAAGACCGCGAGCCGCAACTACTGAAGTCCATGCACCTTGAGCCCGTGCTCTGCAACAAGAGAAGCCACTGCAATGAGAAGCCCACACACCACAAAGAAGAGCAGCCCCTGCTTGCTACAACTAGAGAAAGCCCGCACGCAGCAACAAAGAGCCAACACAGACAAAAATGAATAAATAAATAAATGAATACACTTCATATATATATATATATGTGTGTGTGTGTGTATATATATATACATATATATGTGTGTGTATATATATATATATACACATATATGTAAAGAGGTACGACAAATGAATGGGTAAAGAAGATGTGGTACTGGGGCTTCCCTGGTGGTGCAGTGGTTGAGAATCCGCCTGCCAATGTGGCGGACACAGGTTTGAGCCCTGGTCCAGGAAGACCCCACATGCCATGGAGCCTGTGCTCTAGAGCTCGTGTGCCACAACTGCCGAGCCTGCATGCCACAACTACTTGCCTCATGTGCCTGGAGCCCATGCTCTGCCACAGGAGAAGCCCCCTCAATGAGAGGCCCATGCACTGCAACGAGGAGTGGCCCCCACTTGCTGCAACTAGGGAAAGCCCATGCGTAGCAACAAAGGCCCAACGCAGCCAAAAATAAATAAATGTAAAAAAATATTTCAAATAAATAAATAACACCTGAAATGATCCTTATGAACAACAACAACAAAAAGATGTGGTACATATATACAATAGAATATTACTCAGCTATAAAAAGGAATGAAATAATGCTATTTGTAGCAACATGGATGGACCTAGAGATCATCATACTAAGTGAAGTAAGCCAAATATCATACAATATCGCTTATATGTGGAATCTTAAACAATGATACAAATGAACTTACGTACAAAACAGAAACAGACTCACAGACACAGAAAATAAACTTATGGTTACCAAAGGGGAAAGGGGTGAGGGATAAATTAGGAGTTTGGGATTAAAATATACACACTACTATATATAAAATAGATAACCAACAAGCACCTACTGTATAGCACCTACTTGATACTTGATATCAAGTATCAAGATACTTGATATCTTGTAATAATCTATAATGGAAGAGAGTGTAAAAAAAGTATATATATTTTTAATATATATTTATGATTGAGTCACTTTGCTGTACATCTGAAACTAACTCTACATTGTAAGTCAACTATATTTCAACAAAAATTTTAAAAACCCGTAAGTTAAAAAAAGAGGTACCAAAATGAGGTAGAATCAAACGTTACATAGCACACATACGAAGCAGTGCTGTTACTAAATAATGTACACTATATACTTTCACTTCAAATGCCTTAATTAATAGTTCTTTTCACAAGAAAAAAATTTTGTACCTATGTATGATGATGGATGTTAACTAGTCTTATTATGGTGATCATTTTGCAATACATACATTGAATCATTATGTTGCATACCTGAAACTAATACAATGCTATATATCAACTATATCTCAATTTTTAAAACTGTTACAATTTTAAATTACAGTATTTGTTAGGAAAAAAGGGGACAATATTAGGATAGCTATAGACATTTACTCATTTAAAAGCAGTAATCCTGTATAAATATGCATATCATCAATATTGCTTCCATCCTTTACTTGTCAACTATAGGCAAACTAATTCAAAATACTTTGAACTGCCATTCTACAAATAAGATGCATATTAGTTTTTAGCAATGTTGCCATCAGCTGGCTAAAAGCAACATAGGTGTATTTGGAAAAAAAAAAAGTCTCCAGTATTACAAAATGTTACGTTATTTGGTTGAAATATACTTCATGATGCTTGAATATTCCTCTTCCCTTCCCAATTATACCTTTCAGATACATAGTACAGTCTCATTGCATTAAGTTCATTGAAATGTTTTACCTTCCACCCATATATCCAAGTTAAGTTTTTCTTTTCATATTATCACACTTGCCTTCTGTATAAATGCTGGGTCTCTGCTTGTTTTCAACTCTCGGTGCCACTTCGATCTGGATTTTATTTTTATTTCCCTTCCATCTACTGCAAAATTGCCTTCTCTTATTAGTTCAAGATACGCTCAGTTCTTCTCTAAGCAACTTTTTTTAAACATCTTTATTGGAGTATAATTGCTTTACAATGTTGTGATTGTTTATGCTGTATAACAAAGTGAATCAGCTATATGTATACATAAATCCCCATAAACCCTCCCTCTTGTGTCTCCCTCCCATCCTCCCTATCCCACCCCTCTAGGTGGTCACAAAGCACAAAGCTTATCTCTCTGTGCTGTGCAACTGCTTCCCACTAGCCATCTATTTTACATTTGGTAGTGTATATATGTCAATGCTACTCTCTCACTTTGTCCCAGCTTACCCTTCCCCTTCCCCATGTCCACAAGTCCATTCTCCACATCTGCATCTTTATTACTGTCCTGCCCCTAGGTTCATCAGAACCATTTTTTTTTTTTGGATTCCACATATGTGTTAGCATATGGTATTTGTTTTTCTCTTTCTGACTTACTTCACTCTGTATGACAGACTCTAGGTCCAACCACCTCACTACAAATAACTCAATTTCATTTCTTTTTATGGCTGAGTAGTATTCCATTGTATATATGTGCAACATCTTTTTTATCCATTCATCTGTCGATGGACACTTAGCTTGCTTCCATGTCCTGGTTATCGTAAATAGTGTTGCAATGAACACAGTGGCACATGACTCTTTTTGAATTATGGTTTTCTCAGGGTATATGCCCAGTAGTGGGATTTCTGGGTCTTATGGTAGCTCTATTTTTAGTTTTTTAAGGAACCTCCATACTGTTCTCCATAGTGGCTGTATCAATTTACATTCCAACCAACAGTGCAAGAGGGTTCCCTTTTCTCCACACCCTCTCAACCATTTATTGTTTGTAGATTTTTTGATGATGGCCATTCTGACCGGTGTGAGGTGATACCTCATTGTAGTTTTGATTGGCATTCCTCTAATGATTAGTGATGTTGAACATCCTTTTATGTGTTTGTTGGCAATCTGTGTTTCTTATTTGGAGAAATGTCTGTTTAGGTCTTCTGTCCATTTTTGGATTGGGTTGTTTGTTTTTTTGATATTGAGCTGCATGAACTGCTTGTATATTTTGGAGATTAATCTTTTGTCAGTTGCTTCATTTGCAAATATTTTCTCCCATTCTGAGGGTTGACTTTTTGCTTTGTTTATGATTTCCTTTGCTGTGCAAAAGCTTTGAAGTTTCATTAGGTCCCATTTGTTTATTTTTGTTTTTATTTCCATTTCTCTAGGAGGTGGGTCAGAAAGGATCTTGCTGTGATTTATGACATAGAATGTTCCGCCTGTTTTCCTCTAAGAGTTTGATAGTTTCTGGCCTTACATTTAGGTCTTTAATCCATTTTGAGTTTATTTTTGTATACGGTGTTAGGGAGTCTTCTAATTTCATTCTTTTACGAGTAGCTGTACAGTTTTCCCAGCACCACTTATTGAAGAGGCTATCTTTTGTCCATTGTCTCCTTTATCAAAGATAAGGTGACCATATGTGTGTGGGTTTATCTCTGGGCTTTCTATCCTGTTCCATATTTCTATATTTCTGTTTTTGTGCCAGTATCATACTGTCTTGATTACTGTAGCTTTATAGTATAGTCTGAAGTCAGGGAGCCTGATTCCTCCAGCTCTGGTTTTCTTTCTCAAGATTGCTTTGGCTATTTGGGGTCTTTTGTGTTTCCATACAAATTGTGAAATTTTTTGTCTACTTCTGTGAAAAATGTCATTGCTAGTTTGATGGGGATTGAATTGAATCTGTAGATTGCTTTGGGTAATACAGTCATCTTCACAATGTTGATTCTTCCAATCCAAGAACATGGTATATCTCTCCATCTGTTAGTATCATCTTTAATTTCTTTTTCAACAGTGTCTTATAGTTTTCTGCATACAGGTCTTCTGTCTCCTTCAGTAGGTTTATTCCTAGGTATTTTATTCTTTTTCTTGCAATGGTCAATGGGAGTGTTTCCTTAATTTCTCTTTCAGATTTTCCATCATTAGTGTATAGGAATGCAAGAGATTTCTGTGCGTTAATTTTGTACCCTGCTACTCTACCAAATCCATTAATTAGCTCTAGTAGTTTTCTGGTAGCATTTTTAGGAGTCTCTATGTATAGTATCATGTCATCTGCAAACAGTGACACTTTTACTTCTTCTTTTTCTTTTATTTCTTTTTCTTCTCTGATTGCTGTGGCTAAAACTTCCAAACTATGTTGAATAATAGTGGTGAGAGTGGGCAACCTTGTCTTGTTCCTGATCTTAGTGGAAATGGTTTCAGTTGTTCACCATTTAAAATGATATTGGCTGTGGGTTTGTCACATATGACCTTTATTATGTTGAGGTAGGTTCCCTCTATGCCTACTTTCTGGAGAGTTTTTATCATAAATGGGTGTTGAAGTTTGTCGGAAGCTTTTTCTGCATCTATTGAGATGGTCATATGGTTTTTAATCTTCAATTTGTTAATATGGTGTATCACATTGATTGATTTGCGTACATTGAAGAATCCTTGCATTCCTGGGATATACCCCACTTGATCATGGTGTATGATCCTTTTAATGTGCTGTTGGATTCTGTTTGCTAGTATTTTGTTGAGGATTTTTGCATACATGTTAATTGGTAATATTGGCCTGCAGTTTTCTCTTTTTTGTGACATCTTTGTCTGGTTTTGGTATCAGGGTGATGGTGGCCTTGTAGAATGAGTCTGGGAGTGTTCCTCCCTCTGCTATATTTGGAAGTGTTTGAGAAGGAGAGGTGTTAGCTCTTCTCTAAATGTTTGATAGAATTCACCTGTGAAGCCATCTGGTCCTGGGCTTTTGCTTGTTGTAAGATTTTTAATCACAATGTCAATTTCAGTGCTTGTGATTGGTCTGTTTATATTTTCTATTTCTTCCTGGTTCAGTCTTGGAAGGTTGTACTTTTCTAAGAATTTGTCCATTTCTTCCAGGTTGTCCATTTAATTGCCATACAGCTGCTTGTAGTAATCTCTCATGAACCTTTGTATTTCTGCAGTGTCAGCTGTTACTTTTCCTTTTTCATTTCTAATTCTGTTAATTTGAGTCTTCTCCCTTTTTTTCTTGATGAGTCTGGCTAATGGCTTATCAATTTTGTTTATCTTTTCAAAGAGCTAGCCTTTAGTTTTATTGATCTTTGCTACTGTTTCCTTCTTTTCCATTTACTTATGCTCTGATCTTTATGATTTCTTTTCTTCTGCTAACTTTGGGGGTTTTTTTGTTCTTCTTTCTCTAATTGCTTTAGGTGTAAGGTTAGGTTGTTTATTTGAGATATTTCTTGTTTCTTGGGGTAGGATTTTATTGCTATAAACTTCCCTCTTAGAACTGCTTTTGCTGCGTCCCACAGGTTTTGGGTCATCATGTTTTCATTGTCATTTGTTTCTAGGTATTTTTTGATTTCCTCTTTGATTTTTTCAGTGATCTCTTGGTTATTTAGTAGTGTATTGTTTAGCCTCCATGTGTTTGTATTTTTTACAGATTTTTTCCTGTAATTGACTTCTAGTCTCACAGCGTTGTGGTCAGAAAAGATACTTGATATGATTTCAATTTTCTTAAATTAACCATGGCTGGATTTGTGACTGAAGATATGGTCTATCCAGGAGAATGTTCCAGCAGCACTTGAGAAGATAGTGTATTCGGCTATTTTTGGATGGAATGTCCTATAAATATCAATTAAGTCCATCTTGTTTAATGTGTCATTTAAAGCTTGTGTTTCCTTATTCATTTTCATTTTGGATGATCTGTCCATTGGTGAAAGTGGGATGTTGAATTCCTCTACTATTATTGTGCTACTGTCGATTTCCCCTTTTATGGTTGTTAGCATTTGCCTTATGTATTGAGGTGGTCCTATGTTGGGTGCATAAATATTTACAATTGTTATATCTTCTTCTTGGATTGATCCCTTGATCATTATGTAGTGTCCTTCTTTGTCTCTTGTAATAGTGTTTATTTTACAGTCTATTTTTGGGACTTCCCTGGTGGCACAGTGGTTCAAAATCCGCCTGTCAATGCAGGGGACACAGGTTCGAGCCCTGGTCCAGGAAGATCCCACATGTTGCAGAGCAACTAAGCCCGTATGCTACAACTACTGAGCCTGTGCTCTAGAGCCCGCAAGCCACAAGTACTGAGCCCGCACACCTAGAGCCCATGCTTGGCAACAAGAGAAGCAACTGCAATGAGAAGCCTGCTCACTGCAACGAAGAGCAGTCCCCACTCACCACAACTACAGAAAACCCTCGCGCAGCAATAAAGACCCAACGCAGCCAAAAATAAATAAATAAATAAATAAAGTCTATTTTGTCTGATATTAGAATTGCTACTCCAGGTTTATTTTGAGTTCCATTTGTATGGAATATTTTTTCAATCCCCTCACTTTCAGTCTGTATGTCTCCCTAGGTCTGAAGTGGGTCTCTTGTAGACAACATATATATGGGTCTTGTTTCTGTATCCATTCAGCCAGTCTATGTCTTTTGGTTGGAGCATTTAATCCATTTACAATTAAGGTAATTATCGATATGTATGTTCTTATTACCATTTTCTTAATTGTTTTGCGTTTGTTTTTGTAGGTCTTTTCCTTCTCTTGTGTTTCCTGCCTACAGAAGTTCCTTTAGCATTTGTTGTAAAGCTGGTTTGGTGGTGCTGAATCCTCTTAACTTTTGCTTGTCTGTAAAGGTTTTAATATCTCTGTTGAATCTGAATGAGATCCTTGCTGGGTAGAGTAATCTTGGTTGTAAGTTTTTCCCTTTCATCACTTCAAATATGTCCTGCCACTCCCTTCTGGCTTGCAGAGTTTCTGCTGAAAGATCAGCTGTTAACATTATGGGGATACCCTTGTATATTATTTGTTGCTTTTCCCTTACTGCTTTTAATATTTTTTCTTTGTATTTAATTTTTGATTGTTTGATTAACATGTGTCTTGGCATGTTTCTCCTTGGATTTATCCTGTTTGGCACCTCTGCGCTTCCTGGACTTGACTGACTATTTCCTTTCCCACGTTAGGGAAGTTTTCAAATACAATCTCTTCAAATATTTTCTCAGACCCTTTTTTTCCTCTTCTTCTGGAACCCCTATAATTCAAATGTTGGTGCGTTTAATGTTGTCCCAGAGGTCTCTGAGACTGTCCTCAATT
Source organism: Delphinapterus leucas (assembly GCF_059928025.1). NCBI lineage: Eukaryota > Metazoa > Chordata > Mammalia > Artiodactyla > Monodontidae > Delphinapterus > Delphinapterus leucas. The sequence continues at coordinate 58,650,917 of NC_143134.1, forward strand.
CTTTTCATTCTTTTTTCTTTATTCTGCTCTGCAGTAGTCATTTCCACTATTTTATCTTCCAAGTCAATTATCCGTTTTTCTGCCTGAGTTATTCTGCTATTGATTCCTTCTAGAGAATTTTTAATTTCACTTATTGTGTTGTTCATCATTGTTCGTTTGCTCTTTAGTTCTTCTAGGTTCTTGTTAAACGTTTCTTGTATTTTCTCCATTCTATTTGCAAGATTTTGGATCATCTTTACTATGATTAATCTGATTTCTTTTTCAGGTACACTGCCTATTTCCTCTTCATTTGTTTCGTCTGGTGGGTTTTTACCTTGCTCCTTCATCTGCTGCATATTTCTCTGTCTTCTCATTTTGTTTAAGTTACTGTGTTTCGGGTCTCCTTTTTGCAGGCTGCAGGTTCGTAGTTCCTGTTGTTTTTGGTGTCTGCCCCCAGTGGGTGAGGGTGGTTCAGTGGCTTGTGTAGGCTTCCTGGTGGAGGGGTGTGGTGCCTGTGTTCTTCTGGGTGGGGCTGGATCTTGTCTTTCTGATGGGCAGGGCCATGTCCAGTGGTGTGTTTTGGGGTGTCTGTGAACTTAGTATGATTTTAGGCAGCCTCTCTGCTAATGGGTGGGGTTGTGTTCCTGTCTTGCTAGTTGTTTGGCATGGGGCGTCCAGCACTGGAGTTTGCTGGCTGCTGGGTGCAGCTGGGTCTTAGCGTCGAGAAGGAGATTTCTGGAAGAGCTCTCGCCGACTGATATTAGCTGGGGTCAGGAGGTCTCTAGTGGTCCAATGTCCTGATCTCAGCCCTCCCACCTCAGAGGCTCAGGCCTGACACCAGCCCAGAGCACCAAGACCCTGTCAGCCACACAGCTCTGAAGAAAAGGGTGAAAAAAAGAAAGAAAAATAAATAAATAAAAATTTTAAAATCATAATAAATAAAAAGAAAAACATTATTAAAATAAAAAAATAATAATAATTTAAAAAGAGCAACTAAACCAGTAAACAAATCCACCAATGATCACATGCACTAAACACTAAACTAAGATAAACATAAAAATTAGAAACAAATCAGCCGCAGACAGCAAATCCCAAGTCTATAGTTGCTTCCAAAGTCCACTGCCTCAATTTGGGATGATTCGTTGTCTGTTTAGGTATTCCACAGATGCAGGGTACATCAAGTTGATAGTGGAGATTTAATCCGCTGCTCCTGAGGCTGCATGGAGAGATTTCCCTTTCTCTTCTCTGTTTTCACAGCTCCTGGGGTTCAGCTTTGGTTTTGGCCCCTCCTCTGCGTGTAGGTTGCCCTCACACATCTCTTCCCCGCCCAGACAGGAGGGGGTTAAATCAGTGGCTTTTTAGGGGGCTCTTGCTCATTCAGACTGGTGGGAGGGAGGGGTACGCTAGTTATAACTGGAATGAGGGGTGAGCTTGTGGCGGCAGAGCCATGATGCTGCAACAGCCTGGGGCACGCCGTTTGGTCTCCAAGGGAAGTTGTCCCTGGATCACAGGACCCTGGCAGTAGCGGGATGCACTGGCTCCCGGGAGGGGAGGTGTGCATGGTGACCTGTGCTTGCACACAGGCTTCTTGGTGGCTGCAGCAGCAGCACTAGCGTTTCATGCCCAACTCTGCATTCCAAGCTGATGGCCACAGCTTGCGCCCATCTCTGGAGCTTGTTTAGGCAGTGCTCTGAATCCTCTCTTCTTGCGCACCCCGAAACAATGGCCTCTTGCCTCTTTGGCAGGTCCAGACTTTTTCCCAGACTCCCTCCCGGCTAGCTGTGGTGCACTAGCCCCCTTCAGGCTGTGTTCATGCGGCCAACCCCAGTCCCCTCCCTGGGATCTGACCTCCGAAGCTCAAGCCTCAGCTTCCAGCCCCCACCCGCCCTGGCGGGTGAGCAGACAAGCCTCTCGGGCTGGTGAGTGCTGGCCGGCACCGATCCTCTGTGTGGGAATCTCTCTGCTTTGCCCTCTGCACCCCTGTTGCTGCACTCTCCTCCGTGGCTCCAAAGCTCCCCCCACCCACCCACCCCCGTCTCCACCAGTGAAGGGGCTTCCTAGTGCGGGGAAACTTTTCCTCCTTCACAGCTCCCTCCCAGAGGTGCAGGTCCCATCCCTACTCTTTTGTCTCTGTTTTTTCTTTTGCCCTACCCAGGTACATGGGGAGTTTCTTACCTTTTGGGCAGGCTGAGGTCTTCTGCCAGCGTTCAGTAGGTGTTCTGTAGGAGTTTTTGCACATGTAGATGTATTTCTGATGTATTTGTGGGGAGGAAGGTCATCTCCATGTCTTACTCCTCCGCCATCTTGAAGGTCCCCCCCTAAGCAACTTTAAAACTCCCAAATTGTGCAAAACTTTTAAAATGCTCCAATGTTAAAAACAATAGAAGCTTAAAAAAGTTTCACTCTGCTTGCATCAGTTGAATAATGGCTATCACTTATTGTCAAGGTAAGTAAAACACTGTATGGCACAAAATAAGCATTCAATTAATGTTAACTGAATTTCTAAAAATTTATGTCAGCCTTCTTAAACTTCTTGGAATATCATGGGCTAGGAATTGTCCCGATATTTGATTATATTTTCAAAGTAAAAGTACTTTCTTAGATTTACATCTCAACTTAAAGTCACTATGTTTTTCAATATTATAATTTATTGTAAGCAGTGAGCAATAGTGTTAGAGCGAAAGACAGCAAGCTATTTCATTCCAGTCTTATTAAGATCTAGTTTTCCAGTCTTTATAATGAGTCTTGATCTGTGTTAGCAAACTACAAAAAGTTTTGAATTTCACTGAATCATAATGGACTGATTAGATTTTTCAGTAAGATTTGATTATTATGATGAAGGTTATAACTGGCTGCTCCAATACTGTGGAGTCACTCCTACCATCATAGTTTCTTGGAGAAGTAAAGTCTTTTTTTTTAACAGCTTCCTAAACAGCTTTATCAAGATATAATTTACATATTTTAAAGTTCACCCACTTAAAGTAATGTATTTTTATTAAAAACTTGTCTTTAAAAACAGCTGTCATTTACCTTTCTTATATAATGATAGGACAGAAAGAGTTAACTCAAATAGGATTTTATTATAAAACTGTTTAAAAATCACAATTAAGAAGTGATGTCACCAAAATATAGGGTGGGAGATCCAGCCTCTATCCCCCCACAAGTATCAACAATTAGACAGATATCCACAAACAAAAGTAGCTCTGGAAGAGCTCAGGAGTCCACTTAAGAAATTTCAGCAACAAACACAGTGGAGCAAAAAACCTGAGAATAACTCCACACAAAGAAAAAGGAGGACAGTTTCGTTTTGCCTGCATCATCGCATACCCCAGGGTGGCATTGCTCAGTGCCAAGGGGGAACTGCCCAGTTCAAAAGAGTTCCCTCGCTGGGAAAGGAAGAATGAGGTGAGGAACCAACTTCCCCAGTTTTTCACATCACTGCATGAAGGACCCACTTCAGTTTCACACCACCCAGAGACTGACAAAGCTAAGACAAATAAAGACAGGTTGGAGCAAGGAAGAACGCCTGGGGCTCCCAATATCAGCTACGCAGCAAGAGCAGCTGTGGTTTACAGCTCTGCGCAGGATCCCAACAGCTTTCGCCACTGAAGAAACCAAAGCCCAGGACAGCTGCCATAAACCCCCTGCAGATTTCACCACTGTGATTTCCCCCCACAGGTTTCCACCTTCACGGATGCCACCTGACTGACTCCCTCCCTGTCCCCAACTGGACCCTCCAATCTGCACTGGAAGTCAGCTTGGCCTTTGCAGCTGCATGAGTGCAAGATGCCAGGCTAGACCCCTGCAGCTGATCCACTGCCGTGCATGCATTTGGGGCTAACCCCTTCAGCTGTGGACCAGTTCGCCACTGGTCTGACTCCTGTCACTGGCCTCCAACGACATGCAAGTGCCTGTGGTGAAGCCCTGTAGCCATAGAACTACATGTTGACAGCTAAGGCCCCCACAGCTGTTTGTGGGCCCAGGTCTGGTTCTGTCTCCTCTCACTGGCCTGCACCGCTGGGCTCACCTGCAGCTAGCCCCTCCACCTGAGCACCTGCACGCCAACACCCAACTCCTGTCACTGGCCTCTTCTGCCATGTGGAACCCTACATTAAGCAAAAAAAAAAAAAAAATCTCAAAAAAATAATCTAACTTTACACCTCAAGGAACTACAAAAAGAACAAACTAAACTCAAAGGTAGTAGAAGGGAGGAAATAACAAAGAGAAGAGCGGAAATAAATAAATTGAGACATAAAAGACAATACAAAAGATGAGTGAAACTAAGAGCTAGTTTTTTAAAGAGATAAACAAAATGGATAAACTTTTATCTGATTTACCAAGAAAAAGAAGAGAGGACTCAATAAAATTAGAAATGAAAGAGAAGATATTACATCTGATACTACAGAAATACAAAGGATCATAAGAGGATACTATGAACTATTATATGTCAACAAATTGGACAACCTAGAAGAATTGGATAAATTCCTAAAACATACAACCTACCAAGACTGAATCATGAAGTAACAGAAAATCTCAACAGATTAATAATGAGTAAGAAGACTGAATCAGCAATCAAACACCTTCCAACAAAGAAAAGCCTATGACTTGATGGTTTCACTGGTGAATTCTACCAAACAAAGAAAAATTAAAGTCAATCCTTCTCAAACTCTTCCAAAAAATGTAAAAGGAGAGAACACTTTCAAACTCATTTTATGAGGTGAGCATTAACCTGATACCAAAGCCGGATAAGGACACTACAAGAAAAGAAAACTATAGGCCAATGCCCCTGATGAATATAGATGCAAAACCTCTGAAAAAAATACTAGCAAACTGAACTCAACAACACATTAAAAGGATCATACACCATGGTGAAGTGGGATTTATTCCTGGAATGCAAGAATGAGTCAACATACACAAATCAATAAATGTGATACACTACATTAAAAGAATGAAGGATAAAAATCATATCATCTCAATAAATGCAGAAAGGGCATTGGACAAAATTTAACATCCTTTCATGATAAAACTCTCTACAAACTGGGTATACAAGGAACATACTGGAACATAACAAAGGCCATATAATACAAGCCCAAGCTAACATCACACTCAACAGTGAAAGGCTGAAACCTTTCCCTCTAAGATCAGGAACAAGAGAAAAGTGCCCACTCTCACCACTCCTATTCACACAGTACTGGAAGTCCTAGCTAGAGCAATTAGGCAGTAAAAAGAAATAGAAGGCATCCAAATCAGAAAGAAAGAAATAAAATTGTCTCTGTTCGCTCATGACATGATCTTTTATAAAGAAAGTCCTAAGGACTCCATCAAAAAGCTGTTAGAATTAATCAACAAATTCAGTAAAGTTGCAGGATACAAAATCAACAGACAAAAATTAATTTGTTGTGTTTCTATACACTAAGAATTAAACATGTAAAAAAGAAATAAAACAATCCCACTTATAGTGGCACCCAACACAATAAAATTTTAGGAACAAATTTAACCAAGGAAGTGAAAGATCTATACACCAAAAACTACAAGACACTGATGAAAGAAACTAAAGAAGACACAAATAAATGGAATGATATCCTGATTAAAAGAGTAAATATTGTTCAAATGTCCATTCTACCAAAAGCCACCTAGAGATTCACTGCAACCTCTATCAAAGTTCCAACGGCATTTTTCACAGAAATAGGAAAAAAACCCCCAAATTTGTATGAAACTACAAAAGACTGAATAGCCAAAGCAATCTTGAGAAAGAACAAAGCTGGAGGTATCACATTTCCTGACTTCAAAGTATATACAACTCATATAACTTAATAACAAAACCCCAAATAATCCAATTTAAAAATGGACAAAGGACCTCAACAGACATTTTTCCAAAGAACACATACAAATGGCCAACAAGTTCATGAAAAGGTGCTCAACCTCACTAATCATCAGAGAAACGCAAATCAAAACCACAAGATATCACCTCACACCTGTTGGAATGGTTATTATCAAATAGACAAGAGATAACAAATGCTAACGAGGATGTGGAAAAAAGGGAACCATCATGTACCGTTGGTGGGAATGTAAATTGGTACAACCACTATGGAAAACAGTATAGAGGTCCCTCAAAAAAATTAAAAATAGAACTACCAGCAAGCCCACTTCTGAGTACATATCCAAAGGAAATGAAACAGGATCTCAAAGAGACATATGCATTCCCATGGTCAGTGCAGCATTAGTTGCACTAGTCAAGACATGGAAGCAACTTAAGTGTCCATCGATGGATTAATGGATAAGGAAAACGTGGCGTGTGTGTGTGTGTGTGTGTATCTGTGGATACACACACACACACACACACACACACACACACACACACACAGAGGAATATTACTCAGCCATGAAAAAGAAGGAAATCCTGCCATCTGTGACAACATGGATGGACCCTGAGAGTATTATACTAAGAGAAATAAGTCAGACAGAAAAAGATAGGGGCTGAGGGGTGGGGGAAATGGGATGTTGGTCAAATGGTACAAACTTCCAGTTATAAGAACAAGTTCCAGGGATCTAATGTACAGCATAGTGACTATAGTTAACAATACTGGGTTGTATACTTGGAATTTGCTATGAGAGTAGATTTTAAATGTCCTCACCATAACAATAACAATAAAATGGCAATTATGTGAGGTTAAAGATGTGTTAACTACCCTTATTGTAGTAAACATTTCATAATATATACATGTATCAAGCCACCATATTGTATAGCTTAATCTTATACATTGTTATATGTTATATCTCAATTAAGTTGGAAAAAATCATAATAGAGTAGATCAGTACCAAAGCATTAACAATTGTACCTATTAAAAATAAAATTATAATGCTCTACAAATGTTCTCACTAAAGAAGCAAGAAATTTATATGCCCAAATCATCATACTAAATCTTACCAAGCAAGTACTTAAATGATTTAAGCTTCCGGCTAAATGTTGTTCTTTGGCTGGTATTTATTTATCAGCTAACAAAAGCCATCGAGAAGATGGAATTGAGCATATGACTCTCACATACAAGCACATTAACAAGCCTATATCAGGGTTCAATCAAACTGAGCAAATACTTCTAGAAATTTCCCTTGTGTGTTTTATTCAGTTATTAGGAGAATTTAAAGCCTGAGCTCTGCCACATATATCCAGCCCAGATGCTCAAAGCACTTGATTTTACTCCAGGGCAAAATTCCATATTCAAGACTAGATCTAGAACAGATGGCCACTCCTCTTCTATAATCTGGTTGTGCCCTATGCATAAATGAAAAGAGTAAAGGGAACACAGATTCCATAACATGGCCAGAACAAACATTATTACTATTAATACTACTAATAACATTTATTAAATACTTTTGTGTACTTGATATCCTAATAAGCTCTGCACAGAATGAGTTCTGGTGATCATAATGTTCCATGTAGGAACTATGCACATTCTTTAAATACGCTCATTAAGCAACGTGCATAGCTCTTGCCTTTACAGAGGTTTCAATCTGAGCAGTGATTATGTGTCTTGTACCATTCTTAAAGCAGATGTAAAATCAATTCTTCAAGAATTTAGTGAGCCCTATTATGTGCCAGTACTTTGGGTAAATGAATGACAATACCCTAACTTCAAGTTGACTATAATAATCTACTTGAAACAAAAAGAAAAATATGACAGTTTGCAGTTATGTGTTAATTTATATGGTATATACAATAATTATTCAGGAGATAAATGAAAGGCATACTACTAGCTGACACTCAGATAACACTGAGCATATTGGGCAATGTTTGAGCTTTATCTATGTTAACTTATTTAAATCCTCACTTTAGGTATGTCCCATCTTTACACTAATTCTATAGATGGGGAAACTGAGACACAGAGGATTAAGTCACTTGCCTGAGATAACAGAACCAGAAACTGGCAAAGTAGGGCCCTTTCCCCTTAACCACAGAGTTAAAGAAATGATTCAGGAAAGAGGAAGGCCCTGATCTAAATCGGAAGGATTTAGAGCGAAGAGCAAAGAGAGAAGGATATGTGAAGGAAGAAGGAGAACTTGAGGAAAGGCAAGACTGAACACAATCTGGGTGAAACTTGGAGAGTAGTGGGAAAAAAATTAGATTCGAAACAGAATAGGGTCAAATTATGGAAGGTCTTAAATTTTTAAAAAGGTGAAAGCTGAGCTGTAATGCAGTAGTGTTTAGGACGTCACTGATGGTATGTCACTGAAGATGGCAGCTCCTGAGCATTTCTGCCCAGTCCTAGGGTGGGCTATACGTGTGAGGAAGAGAAGGATGACAGTAATCTCCTTCTTCAGACCCAAATATCCAGTCTTTGCCAATGTTTCTGGTTTGGGCATTAGTTTGCTTGTGGCCCTTTATTAGAGAAATGGATTAAGCAGTAGAAGTGGTACCATTATCAAATACATATTGACCCTAAAACAAAGTTAAGTAAAACAAATGCCAAATTACCATTAGAAGTCATGAGTGGTAAAAGGTGCTATTAAATACCAAACTGATAAATATTTTGTTATATAGATTCAATCCATAAAAGCAATGTTGGGCTTTAAAAAAAAAACAATGTTTTCAAAACAGTATTAATGCATAATATCACCTAGTTGTTATATGCAGATTATTGGGCCTCACCCCAACCAAGATTTTGATTCAATAATGCCCGGAATTATGAATTTTATTTAAATGTAATAGAATCTGTTGATTCTAATGCAAGCAATCTAAATACCAAACTGAAACAACATGGAAAATTTCTGAAAGAGTACTAAAAATATTTTATCCATATCTGCTATCATTCTCTACTATAGGACCTTTAATATGTTACTCAAATTAAAAAGTCATGAAACCATGGCAATCCTGAATTTATCTACTAGGACATCTATACTCTATATCATTGTTGGTGAAATATATGAAGGATTAGTATGTTACTCTTGAACAACTAGAGATTAGACATTCACTATATCATTAAATACTATTCATATCCTTGGACATGAATAGTAAGAAGTTTGTTTTTTAAAAGATAATTTTTGCCAAACTACTCTATGTGAAGAAGTACACCCATTACATTATCATAAAGGTCATGAAACTTCATCAAGTCTATAATAATCAGATATCTAATCATAAAATTCATTTTTCTATTTTAAAAACTTCTGGTTATCAATTCTTTTTTAAACAGGATACGTTCAAGGAATACTTTAGGAAAAACCATAATTAGCATTTGAGTAAATCTTATAAATGTGCATTTCATATTTTATATATTGGCTAACAGTACAAAAAATGCAACTCTAAGCTGAATATAAAACATGGAAAACAAAGGTTTATGAAGCTAAAAGTCATAATAAAAATAGCTCTATATCATGAGTAAAATAATGACAATATTCAATGAGAGTGCTTATCATAAGTTAAACAGTGAGACTATTCAACAAGCATTTGGAAGGAATGACATCTTAAATCTGGAAAAGGAAATATGATTAAATTAATAAATTTAAATTAATACTCTGCAATCATTTAGAGTCCTCTGAGGCAAGCATTACTGGTCTGACTTTATACCATTTGAAACCTTCATTGAAAGAGATAAAATGTTTTATTCCATTCATTTTGTAGACATTTTTTAAATGAGAAAACTCCCAAGGTATCTATGATTTCCAAAGAAATGAAGTAAGGGATTTGTTCTAAATGGGGTACTATTAACACTGGCATAAAATGCTGTAAGCTGTTATTTTTAGAGGAATAAAGAAAATGGTACTATACATAAGATCCAGTTATTTGCCATCTTATATTCAACTTATAAGTCCAGGAATGTTAATTCTTATAAATAAGATCAATACCTAAGGGGGTAAATGATTTTAGAACACTAACATATTTATATATATAATAATTATATATGCAGCAAGTCTAGTTGAGTAGTTCAAATAATAGTAGGGTTATTTGAGAAAGAAGACAGTAAGTGTTGATGTTATTTTATTCCATAGAAGGACACTTAAACTTTAATTTTATAGAGATTCCATCAATTAAAAATATTTATATATTTAAATAAGTCTCTACTGTTATGATAGGCAAGTTTTTAATAATATATGCCAGCCAAAGGAACAAGTAGCGGGAAGAACTCAATCTCATCGAAGATTGGTTTAGAAAAAAAGAGAACATTGCAACTTCAGGAGATAAAAGGGGGAAAGTAAAGATTTACCCTCCCACAGTAGTCCAATTGTCTTAATTCTTATTTTTAAAGGCCAAAAGGGCTTTTATTAAAATTTCATATTCCTAAGAGAAATTCAGTTTGATTAGTTAGTGATCATTATTGCATGCCATCTCTTTGCAAGTCACTATGGTACATGCTGTGGAGGTAGAGATTAATAAAACGTGGTTCTTGACTTTAAGGAACTCATCATAATTTATATAATGGAAACAGATCCGTTTGCTGACTATAATACGAGGCAGAATAAAAGGCACTAAACAGGGGTGAAAACAACTCACAGTGGGATTGAAAGGAGTGGAGCAATCACCAGGTTCCCCCCCTCAGTGCCTCATATCTCTGAAACTAGAATGCTCCTCCTGAGTTTTTCCAGAATAGTTAAGGGAGGAATACTGGCTGACCATGTGGGGCAGAAGTACAGGCCAGAGGTCTAAAAATTCCTTATAAAGACTTTCAAACAAAACACCCATTTTAGCCTGGTATTCTCCTCTCCCCCACCACCCTTGGCTTTGGTGGTTCCTTGTACAGCCAATGCCAGAACCGTTCTGGGAGTCTTCAGTGGTCAGATAATTTCCAGATGGTACACCCTTTGTAGACACTTCAGCTTGTCTTCCTTTTGTCCTGCTAGATCATTTACCATTCCTCTATCCATTCCATGTCTGATAGGTCATGGGCTGGGGTGCAATGTCTCTTAAGTTCAATTATCATGGAGCAAGTTTCTGGTTGCTCTTGCTTAGATGATTTTTAAAAGGAGAGTGGAATGAAAATGACTCAATTCTTTTGTCTTAAAATCTGTCTTGGGACTTCCCTGGTGGCGCAGTGGTTAAGAATCTGCCTGCCAATGCAAGGGACATGGGTTTGCGCCCTGGTCCAGGAATATTCCACATGCCGCGGAGCAACTGAGCCTGTGCGCCACAACTACTGAGCCTGCTCTCTAGAGCCCGCAAGCCACAACTACTGAGCCTGAGTGCCACAACTACTGAGCCCGCATGCCGTAATTACTGAAGCCCTAGCGCCTGGAGACCATGCTCCGCAACAAGAGAAGCCACCACAATGAGAAGCCTGCACACGCAATGAAGAGTAGCCCCCGCTCACTGCAACTAGAGAAAGCCCACGTACAGCAACGAAGACCCAACACAGCCAAAAATAAAAATAATCAAAAAAACAAAAAAAAACCCCACCTGTCTTGATTATGTGATTACCACAATTTCATAACTAAATTGACATTAGGAAAAGAATATAATAATAGAGTGGACATTTTTAAACTCAAGCTATAAAAACAAATCTTTTATAGAGAAAATTTGAACAGTGTGGCAAGTAGGGGAAGATGCTTTGTGGTTTAGGAAAGCAGAAAGGAACTTAAACGTATTTCCCAAATCATCTGAAGTAGGCCACTGCCCACTCTGCCTGAAGTAAAGTACAAGTTAGTAAAGCACAAAGAATTCAAACCTTCACAAATATGGTGAACTCTTCCACTTTCTCATTGGCTAGCAGCAATTTCTTCTGTGCACCTTCTAGGGCCTGCTCACTTTGCATTGCTAATCCTTGAAGATGCTTAGATGCTGCTGTTTCAATTTCTGCCATAGCAGATTCAGTCTCATTTATTTTTGATATGAGGAAAGTAAGCTTGAGATCCTGCAAAAGACCAGTAATCACAGAATAAAAAAATATTTCTTAAACAGATTTGGATGTTAGTTAGAGATGTCAAAAAAAGAAAGGGTTTCATTATTCTCTCTGTATCTTGTATTCATTTTTATTTGAGTAGAATTGATGGTTGTTTTTGTTTATTTTCAATGAATATCCTGCACACATATTATCATATATTTATCATCAAAATGAGTTTATGCTTTTTAAAAATTATAAATCACTAAAAACATGGAAGCCATTTTAGACCGAAAGATTTCATATGTCAAATGGAAGTATTTAATTAGCTTATAAGTTTAGGTGGACCTAAAAATGTATATCCACTTATATAAATGCCAGTTAACAATAGTTTTCATTTATTAGAAATTATCAAGACAAGTAAATCTGTCTCTCTAATACAGCATTACCTTTAATAGTAAACAAATTCTTAGTGTTTTATGTAGAGTTATAAACGTTCTTTGCCGTTATCTGCAACATTTAAATAGCTCATAGTAGTTTTGGGGAGAAAAAAAGGACAACTTTAAAAATGAAAAAGACATTGTTACGGTCCACCTCCAGGCTAAAATGTCCTAAAACCATACCTTTTTTTCTAACTCCTCTTTAGTTCTAAGATACATCTGTTCATACTGTGACTTCTCTTTTACAGCGACACTAAGTCTTTGCTTTAGTGAATCGATCGATACCTTCTTGTTGGAACACTCTTCAGTTAATGTCTTCACCTACAATAAAAGCATGAAGGTAATTATTATTGGTAAAAGCATTCTAGTTCCATATTGTGTTTGTTTCAAATGGAAACCAAATGAATACATGAATAAGTCTAGTTTATTTTCTCATAAATGATATCAAATTCAAGTATAAGATTTGTAGAACTCATACTGTGAATGAGACTAACAATACTGAAATCAATAGCAAAACCCCAAAATTGCACAAAAAAGCATGAATATTGGTATGTGTAGCCTTCTATCTAATAATATACAATTAATTTTAACTATATTTCCTTTAATTACTAACCTAAACTTCCTTAAGTAGGAGATGGTTGGGTTTTCTTTGTTTGTTTGTTTGTTTTCCGGTACGGGGGCCTCTCACTGTTGTGGCCTCTCCCGTTGCGGAGCACAGGCTCCGGACGCACAGGCTCAATGGCCATGGCTCACGGGCCCAGCCGCTCCGCGGCATGTGGGATCTTCCCGGACCGGGGCACAAACCCGTGTCCCCTGCATCGGCAGGCGGACTCTCAACCGCTGCGCCACCAGGGAAGCCCAGATGGTTGGTTTTGATTCTTAAATAAGCCAAGTCATGGATAATTTTCATTTGTATTCTCCGGTAAAATTATAACATGTACTTTTTAGGATAAAATTAAATAAGTAATACAACATATTTATTATACATTTCAAAGAATAGCCAAAGAAAACAGTTTTTCTTTTTCACTTTAAAGCTATTAAAGATAAATGATTACTTACACAAACATTGTAAGACTACCTTAAATGATTATTGAAGTTAAAAAAAATGAGGAAATTTTAAGAATAGCATTGAAGAAACCTCTACGAAGTAATTATAATTCATGTGGGTCTGTGGAGGAGAAAGAGAAAAGAAAATCTGTATGCATGTGTCTTGCTCATGTAAAATTTTCTCTCTTAAATCCATCTGAGCATTACTTACATTTTTATCTCCAACAAGGAAAGTAAGGGAAACGCTCTCTCTGGAGTGGATGACATTTAGTGAATGCCAAAGCACAAGCTGTTTTATGATTTGTTTTATGATTTGTGTAAATAGCAGCTTTAAAAATTTTTAAGCAAAAAAATATCTCTTAGTCAGCAAATCATTGATTTCTAGTTTGGGATCAGATATTATACAACTATTTTAAATATGACTCTTTTCCTAAGTACACTGAATTAAATGTATATAAGGACAAAGTACACTTTAAAAAAAAACCGTGGTGGGTACACTTTTTAAAGAACTGATAGTCCTTGACTATAATATTTTTCATTTAAAATATATGCTTAATTCTATCATTATAAATAATAGCTTTAAATAAAAGAAAATCTGAATAAAATGGAATTATGTGTTCCAGAAATATTAAAGATTAAAAAAATTAAACTTGATTATCTTCTCATGGTATGTTTACAAATATAAAAAAAATGAATGACTATATTATGTGTGACCGTTTGGAGTCTTGAATTTTAAAACAAATAATGTACTTTCAGAGCAAATGATGTAATTATGTAACAATACACATACATTTTATGAATATTTGCTATACCTTTTATTAAGATTGAATATTTGAGTTAAAGTTAATACAAGGGGAAGTGATTTTTTTCAGTGTCAGTGAACATAAAAACTGATACCTTTTTTTCAAGATTTTCTAGCATTTCATTAGTACTCTCATTACTTTCCAAATTTACTTTCTGTCGAAATTTCAAGTCCTCTATCAAATGTCTTTTCATGGTTATATCTCTCTCCATTCGAGACATCCTTGAAAGGGGAAAAAAGACACTTTATCAAGAGTGATAGAAAATACTTCAACAGTGATGATATCTTACATATTATCCAATGTTATGCCTACTGTTAATTTTTAAATGCTATCTGATATTAGTGAAGCTGCAAATTAATAAAATAATTGCATGGCATAAAATATTGCTCTATTAATAATTTGAGTAAAATATTAAAATCTATAATCCAGTTGTGACTTGGTAATTACAGTATTATATATATATATACATTAAAAAAGAACTGAGACAAATTAATAAAATTTATGAAAACTTAAAATTATTATATTTATGTTCCATTCTTGCATTCTAAGAATAATACAAAGCAATATTTAGAGATTATCAAAAATCACAACACCGATAAGAAAGAATTCTATACTCTAATAAACAAACATAAAATTTGATAATATTATACATTTATTATACATTTCAAAGAATAGCCAAAGAAAACAGTTTTTCTTTTTCACTTTAAAGCTATGTAAATCTAATATCATATGAGATTGAACTGACATATCAGTTCTAATTTAATATCATACGAGATTGAACTGACATATCAGTTTAGCGTAAATTGATAACGCTAAGTATAAAATGATAGATGCAGTAACAACTACTACAATTACTACTATAAAAAGAACAACAGCTAACATTTATTGAGTGTTTACTATGTACCAGTCACTGTTATAAGTGCTTTACATAAGTAAAGCACTTATAAGTACTAACTCATTTAATTCTAAGAACTTTATGAGTTAATTCTATTAAATTGAGTCCCAGAGCTAGCAGGTAAAGAAGCCAGGATTCAAAGAATGTTTCTCTAAAGTCCTCACTGGTAAACAGTAAGCAAGACTAACTCAATCCATAAATAAGCTTCAAGATAGTCTGTTTAAAAAAATTAACCAATCTTTTTGCCTAATAGTTTTATCTGTTAAGATTTTAAGTGATCTTCACTTATAATGTGGTATACATGTATGTACATGAGGTATATGTATTTCAAATTATGAATGATTAGAATTCTTTTTAAACATGTTACAACTTCTAAGCTCTAGTATATCTATAAAAGATATAGAAAGGAAATAATTTTGATTCTGTGAGATAGAACATTTTAAACTCCTTTTTAGTATAAATATACAAAGTATTATAATATTTCATAACCCTCCAGTTATTTTAAACACAAACAAAACTTTCACTTTTTTTCAACCTTCGCTTTATAAGCTTAGGCATTAAATCCAATATAAAGATCAACCTATACATATATTTTTAGTCAAATAATTACTACATTCTAAGGTTTTCTGTTCATAGTCTTTCAGCCATTAGTTGATATTTATTCAGAATTAAATATGTTTAAGATGGAAAATCTAACTTTAAACATTCTTACTCTAATTAAAAAATGTTAACTATCTTGCCATAAACCATGATATATGTAATATTCTTTAAACTTTCATCTTGTGTAGGCTTAAAAACGAACTAAGAAAGGCAAACAAGTTGGTATTGTTTCTTGGTGTGCAATGTTTAATAGAGTTAGCTGCCACTAGGTGGCACCAAATACAATGGATAAAAATATAAAGCACATACTTTTCATGCATTTCCTTTATGTGTTCTTCTTTTGCTAGGAGTTCAAATTTCAGAGACTTCAAGTTTGATGATTGTTTAGTGAGTTCATTAGTTGCATTCTAGGTTAAAAGTACACATAAATTCAAATATGTCTTTAAATCTTGTTCTAAAGCAGCATAAATATAAATGCCATTTTCATGAAGATAATAAAATTGCAAAAATTATGGTTATAATTAAAATGAACATCTAAACATTTTAATATGCTTCATTTTGCATGTTCTAACAGAAATAACATGGCACACTAAAATTTTTATATAACATGCCAAAATCATAGAGGAACACACTAACATAATAATTGCAAAGAGTATATACCCAAAATACATTTACGGGAAATATGGATTTTGTAAAATGTAAATGTGTATGTGATTAATTATTTTTATGGTTTAGTAAGATCACTTAAAACTAATTCTGGATTTACTAATAACCTGTAACAGACTAAATATAGTCACAAAGCTTTGCTGCACCTCCCATCAAGAGGTGTAATCCGTCTCCCAACCCTTTGAATCTGGCCTGGCCTGCGATTTGCTTTGACCAAAAGTATGTGGCATATGACACTGTGCAAATATCAGATCTAGGCCCTAAATCCTTCTAGCTTGCATCTTTGCCCTCTTGGAATGCTGCTCTGGGATCACCTTCCAACAAATATAGAAGAAAGGCCATTTGGGAGAGTACTGAGGTACCCCAGATGACAGCCAGCAGACCAACTGCCAGCCTTTGAGTGAGGCTCTCTTGGAACTTCCAGCTCAGGTAAATCCTTGGTTTAGAAGAATGCAGGCATATGAGGGGACCCAGCAGACAGCAGCAAAAGACCTACCTAGGGAACTCACTGGAACATAAGAAATAATAAATTGCTGCTGTTTTAAGCTGCTACATTTTAGGATAATGTTAGATAGTAAAAGATAACTGATAAAGAAACTTATGAATACTTCCTTACTTGAACTTATAAACAATATTAATTATTAAAGTATTTATACATAATTATTAGTTTTTCAAAGCAGAACACCTTTGTGGTATTTGTTGTCTGTGTGGCCTAGGAGCCAGAGTGTTAGGGACACCTAACTTTCAATTTTGACTCAAGTTCCAAGAAAACATGTACTCTGAGATATTATTTAGTGATTTGATATTTTGGGTTTTCTGCCTGTAAGACAGCATTGACATACATTAATTCATTTGTTAAATTTAAAAAGTATTAAATAATATAAATAGAATAAAATATAACTTTAAAAATATTTGTAGTAGTTATTTCGCTAATTTTTCTAATAACTATAGTTAATTGTTTCTATGAGAACTATTTCCAGGTTTGACTAACTTATTCTAAAAAATATAAATCTGAAAAGATGAAACCATTAACCACACAATGTAAATGTGAGTCAAATTCATCAGACAGACTTTAAATATCTCATTGGTATGGCATATGTAAATTTCCATTAAATATTATATTAATTTTCTTAAAAACCCAAGGCTACCTCAACTTGGCAACTGTATTGAATGCTAAAAGTTTTGATTAAATTTTGTGTTACACAATCTAAATTTCCATCATATTTTACATGTTTACAGTGACATACGGTGTCTTCTTTCTAGCATTGCCAGAGTAAGATGTTCCACACTAGTAAATTTACCAAAAAATTGAAGCTTTTGCTTTAATCATTAAACTTAAATTCTTTCCGGAATGATTGTTCATTCATTTAGAAATGACAATCCACAATTACATTAAGCAATAGTGATACTTTAATATAATGATATTATATTATAAATATTATCACTATATTAATTATGTTATATTACTGTATCTAATTTATTATCACTGTATCATTATATAATGATGCCTTTAAGAACTATTATGATATAAATGGCTACTCAGCCCTACTCTGAATGGTCCCAGGCTGCTGTTTTTCTAATTTTGTATTTTTACCTTAGCATTTTTATATTTTTTTTCTGTCAATCTGTTGATCATAATTTCTTGATTCTCTCAATATTCCTGCCTAAAAACAAGCATCCTGGCCCTTAATAGACATACTTCTAATTTGCTGCTTTTGAGGTGTTTTCTGCTGAAAAGTTAAACAAATAAACTCATTACAGCTGTATTCAAAAAAAAAGACAAAAGGCAGTAAATGAACCCTGACAATATCTTCAACAGAATAAATTAAGTGGATTTTAAGATAGCTGTTTGATTCTTTTATGTTTTTAGACTTAAGCCTGTTATTTTAGGTGGCTGAAAAATGCTGTAATTCTGATTTCTGGATAATTGAGGGATTACAGAATTATAATAAATAAAACAATGCCAGCTTGATAAATACTTTTGCCAGACCCTCTAAGTCTCACAGTTATTTTGTTTAATCTTCAAAAATCCTTTTGAAGAGGGTAGAAAGGTATTCCTGCTCTAGACCTCTGGAGAAGCTAAGTAATTTCCTCAGTCAGGTCCCACACACAAGAAGTTACTGGACAAAAAATGATCAAAACCCAGGGCCTCTGACCCTTTTCTGTTTCCTACAACATAATACTTATCTGCAGCATGACAAAATCTGGAGTAAAACACATATTTCCAAGATGTCATAATGGTAATAATCTATCTTGGTTAGACCTTTCCTGTTTAAGTTTATTAAACACTTTAAAAATTTTTCAGAGCAAAATGAGTAGAAGCATGGATGATGGAGCCCTATGGATTGAGTTCTAATCTCAGCTCTCTTAGTAGCTGTGTGACCTTGGACAATTAACATACTCAGTTTGCTTAACTGTAAAATAGATATAATAACAGAATTTATCTCATAGGGTTGAAACGAGTATTTAATGAGTTAACATTTTTAAAGGACTTAAAACTAGATTGGCAATAGATTATATATAAATCAACAGTAGTTTAAAAACTATTATTCTTCATTATTAACTTACTGGAAAACTGGAAGAGAACATGGTATATACCAAAAGGTATCCTTTCAACAATCAGGAGGTCAAAAAAAATCACAAATATAAGTTGGAGTACTACTCAATCCAGATTGTATAAAGAACTACAAATTAAACTAAATATAAATAACTGATGTATATATCATTCACTGGAATTTATATGTCACTAAATATTTTATTATCTATCTATATAAAGTTGGGTTCCTTGAGGAAACATGTCTAATATGGGTAAAAATGAAGACACAGAAATGCACACGAGCACTCTAATTTCTGAATGAACCATGTACATCTCAGAAGTACACCTAAGAATTTACATAGAAAAGTCTAATATTAATTGGATAAAATAAAAAAGATGGATGTAGACCTTTAAGAATTCAAATGTAACCATTTTTGTTTTACTAGGCATAGAAAACATCAAGTAGAAAATAAGCTATTTCTCAGAAATTTATTATGTTAGCAATCTGATATCTGTTATAGGCTGAATTGTGTCCTGGAAAAATTCATATGTTTAAGTCCTAACCTCCCCTTCCAGTACTTCAAAATGTATTTGGATAGGGCTTTTAAGGAGGTAATTAAAGTAAAATGAGGTCACATGGGTGGGCCTTAACCTAACATGACTGGTGTCCTTATAAGAGGAGCAATTAGGACACAGACCTCATAGACTGAGGGGTGACCATGTGAAGACACAGCAAGAAGGCGGCCATCCACAGGCCAAGGAAAGAGGGCTTGGAAGAAATCAAACGTGTCAATACTTTGATCTTGGACTTCTAAACCCCAGAACTATGGGAAAATAAATTTCTATTATTCAAGCCAGCCACTCGGTGGTATTTTTTTTTTTTTTTTTTTGCGGTACGCAGGCCTCTCACTGTTGTGGCCTCTCCCGTTGCAGAGCACAGGCTCCAGACCCGCAGGCTCAGCGGCCATGGCTCACGGGCCCAGCCGGGAGCGGCATGTGGGATCTTCCCAGACCGGGGCACGAACCCCTGTCCCCTGCATCGGCAGGCGGACTCTCAACCACTGCGCCACCAGGGAAGCCCTCGGTGGTATTTTGTTATGGCAGCCCTAGCAACCTCATACAATGTCGAAACAGAAATTTGTAGTATCAAGAGTATTATTTACTTCAAAGTACCTAGTCTTCCAGAATATTTCCATATTAAAGCATGAAATAAGACAAAAGTAAAGATTTACCCTTTTTGTCCCTATGCAGCCTGGTCAGTGTTCCAGGACTCCAGGTTAGATATGGACAACGTCACTTCAAACTTACATCAAGCATGATCTAAATTGCTTTAGGCATTCTCATTAGTCTCACCTTTGTAACTCACACATTCCTTCAAAGTGAGAGAGATTTATATATGGGTAAAAACTAAGGCCAGCCTTACTTTTAAGTTGTTGACAGTCTCACCTGGACTTAGACACAATTCTTTATAAGCAAAAGGAACACTGGTCTTTATTCTCACTCTCAGGTTTAACTTGATTAAACCAACTCACCTTTGCTCTGTGCTTCTTCTCCTTTCCCCTAATTCCCTCCTCCTTCCCCATCTCCAACAAAGAACCACCAAGTTAAAACAGCAGCAAAATGTGTACAGGAAAGCAATTCTATTTATGTTGATACATTATTATGTTCAAAAAGAATTCTGTTCAGTGGCAGGCAGAGAGGAGTTGAATAGTGGAATAGAATGATAATGGCCAGTTTCCCTCATCTCCTAAGTTAGGATTTCATGGTGTCTTGCTATTTTTTCAGAGAATAGTATTATAAGTTACCAGATAAGAATCTACCAGGCTAAAATAGAAAGATGAGATTGAATGTAGTATTAATAATTCAGGGATTATTTATACCATAATTTACCTTTATTAGTAGAATTAAATTAGAATTGATAGAAACATGTCTTTAAGGATTCAGTAACTTAATGTTTTCATCTTTAATAAAATTTATAATCACCTTTAGTTTACACTGCAATTGCTTCATTTCCAAATCCATGCTCCTTGAAGGGCCAAGTGATGTAACTTGTATCCGTGGAACTGTTACCTGGGCAACTTCTTCAGCCAAACTTGTGATTTCGGATGAAGACTCCAATTTCTTTAGTAAATCTTCTTTTTCTTTCCGAAGCTCAGCCAAATCCGAATTTAGCTTCTTTTTAAAGAAAATAAATATAAATTTATTATAAAAGTAATTACATTTAACCTAACAATTATCAGCATCAAATTGTACAGGTAGGAAAATGCTAAAGAAAAAAGTGACACTGATTACAAAAATAGTTATTATAAAAACTACAAAATTTCTAACTTCCACTAGTTTTTGCTTAAGGTTGTAGGGCTTGTAAAGGTTAAAACAAAATAGACCAGCTGTACTCAATATCTTTTGGTTGGCTGGTCTTTACTCATGATGTGCTATTTCTTTGCCTTCATATAAACATGGGTGTGCCAGAGATTCACATATTTGATAACCTTGACTTCAGGGCTGATGTACTTAACTGGTAAAAGTCAAGCTGGAGCAGGACAGGATAACAGATGTTAGTTGTTTATTCCATTGGGTAGGTCTTACTACCCTATACAGCAGCCAAAATGCTTCTCATTTAGCAACAGAAACGTTAAGTCCAATTAGCAGAAGAGGCTTATTAGAGATTTAGTTCAAATAAATAGCATACAAACACATTCACTCAGTTTTATGCACTTGATTGATAGTTGACAAGTCCTCTTTGTAATGTTGAGGTAGATTGCACTAAACTCCTTACATTTAAATTTTTAATAACATGAACATTTTACTAAATGGCATACTGGTAATGCTTTTATGAAACTATAAAAGAAACCGCCTTAATGTTAGCCCCTTTCATTCACCCATCTGTAGTCAGCAGAACGCCACCAAGCTATAATGGCATAACAACTTAGAGATCCTTAAGAGGATAACTGCACTATTACTTTATTATTCCAAAGAAGCTTAAAATAATGGTAGCTTAACATAAGGAACAATTATACAAAATGGTACTGAAGTCTCTCAGAGGTGGAAAAAATGCTTTCTTTGTTAAGAATTCTAGTTAAAACAGTAGAAGATGTGGCTAACATGTATAGTCATATATATATGGGACATAAGTTACTTAAGTATTAACACTTATGTTTAAACACAATTTCTAAAACGTATATCAATAAATCTGTAATTACATATATATTTGTGTATACATGTGTATACTGTTAAATATGAATATTTTAGATCATGAATTCAAAACTAGGGCTTGATATATTTGAGATTAAACTACGTTTTGGTGAAATAAGAAGTATGTTTCGGTGAAAAAAAAATTTCTTTGGCTATATTTTAATCTATGCTCTAAAAGCGTGTTTTTTTATATTTTTCAGAAAATATTCATCCCTGGATTGTCCCAAAGGTAACAAATACTCATAATTTCCCTAAATCTGAAAATCTTCCTGGTTATCATTCAAGGTTGAATACATCTCCCTCCCTGTTTATTAATTCTCTGTGCCCAATCGTCAGGTTCTATAAATTATGTAATATTTCTCATATTCATTTCCTTCTGCCACTTTCTTTTTTTTTTTTTTTTTGCGATAGGCGGGCCTCTCACTGTCGTGGCCTCTCCCGTTGCGGAGCACAGGCTCCGGACGCGCAGGCTCAGCGGCCATGGCTCACGGGCCCAGCTTCTCCGCGGCATGTGGAATCTTCCCGGCCCGGGTCACGAACCCGTGTCCCCTGCATCGGCAGGTGGACCCTCAACCACTGCGCCACCAGGGAAGCCCCTGCCACTTTCTTAATGAAGACTCATCATCCCACTAAGACCACTGCAATAACCTTTCCCCTATGGGCAATCTTTCTCTACGTTCAAATCATCTTTTATACAACCTCCCAAGACAACACTGACCTGTTATTCTCTTACTCAAAACTCTTCAGGGGTTCCTTAGCCCAACAGAATAAAGCTCAGATGTTTGTGGTTATAATA
Source organism: Delphinapterus leucas (assembly GCF_059928025.1). Classification (NCBI taxonomy): domain Eukaryota; kingdom Metazoa; phylum Chordata; class Mammalia; order Artiodactyla; family Monodontidae; genus Delphinapterus; species Delphinapterus leucas. Next base: position 58,673,678 of record NC_143134.1, read on the forward strand.
AAGCTCTGTAAGATTTAACTTCAAACTTCAATTTGTGTTTCAGTCACACATCATCTGCAGTCAGACTTGTCTGCCCTTCCCCAAAACTTTCAGCCATTTCTACAGTGATGACTCGACACGTGGTGTTTCCTTCTGCTGAAATCTCTCTCATGCATAAAGAGTAGCTTAGTATTTCCTCCTTTATGAAATCTTCTCTGCAGTTGTCTCCTTTTTTCCAACCAAGTAGCTTCTCCATTCTCTTAGCTCCCATAGCATTATGGCTGTTCCTCAACCACGGCCCTAGCAAAGGCTTGAGAGAGGACTGTGCCTTTGTTAACCTATGTATCCACCCCCACCCCCCTACCATGGTATCTAAAAGCAATGCTTTTTGTATACTAAGAAACAGAAGAAAGGTTTTAAAAATTCAAGTCTACCTGTTTGTCGCACAGATGGTGCTATAAACACACATATCGATTTCAGCTTTTATATATAATCTTTCTATTATTTTATTACCATATAAATTAAAATACACTTTTATTAGCAATGTAGTATTATTAAGCTTTTACTTAAATAGTATGCAGCAGAACATTTATCAATCCTAAAGTTAATGTTCGGCATCTAAATTAGACTTCTTGAAATTTTCATTTTTTAAGACATAACTCATGGCTACAATTCTAGGTGGAATCTCAGGCAACACAGAAGACTAAATTTTTAAAAATCTTTTAACATCTTTATTGGAGTATAATTGCTTTACAATGGTGTGTTAGTTTCTGCTGTATAACAAAGCGAATCAGCTATACATATATGTATACCCCCATTTCTCCTCCCTTTTGAGTCTCCCTCCCACCCTCCCTATCCCACCCCTCTAGGTATACACAAAGCACCGAGCTGATCTCCCTGTGCTGTGCGGCTGCTTCCCACTAGCTATCTATTTTACATTTGGTATATATGTATATATGTCCATGCCACTGTCTCACTTCGTCCCAGCTTACCCTTTCCCCTCCCTGTGTCCTCAAGTCCATTCTCTACATCTGCATACAGAAGACTAAATTTTGATGAGGATCTTTTCTTCCTGGTGGCTTCTCTCATTTGTTAAACTTGTATGCCATTAGATCTATTCTTTCCACAGTGGCAAATCCTGACATTATAAATATATCTTTCATTGAGCAAAGAACAAGACAATAAATATATCTCTTTAAAAGATATGCAATTATACCATTCAATTTAATGGTATAAAAACTTAGTAAACAAAGAAATATTGAAATTATGGAGACAGTAAACCAAATGACTTGCAATTTATTAAAATATAAATCATGCTTTGATTAAACTGTTTTAACTCTATAATCTTTAAAACATATTTCTGATGTTAATTATATATGTCTAGAAATGCTACAGAGCACCTGTCAAAATAGAAGAAATAGACAAATCATACATTCTATCAGTTTTGAATCCTTTGATTATCCCTTAGCATTTTGGATAAGTAATTCTGGCTCTATTACTAACTTCTCTCAGTTTAAGCATTCTATTCCTTAATTGAGAAGTTTTATAGATGAGACAAGAATGATAAATAATAACTTTCTTTTGTTTATACTTGGTTTGGAATGTGAGACTTTTGTGGTGACCTTGTTAGAAAGTGATTGTGCTGTTGGGACTTCCTAGTGATGCAGTGGTTAAGAATCCACCTGCCAATGCAGGGGACACGGGTTCGAGCCCTGGTCCAGGAAGATCCCACATGCAGCGGAGCAACTAAGCCCATGCACCACAACTACTGAGCCTGCACCCTACAGTCTGTGAGCCATAACTACTGAGCAAGAGTGCCACAACTAATGAATCCCGCACGCCTAGGGCCCCTGCTCTGCAACAAGAGAAGCCACCGCAATGAGAAGCCCGCATACCGCATGAAGAGTAGCCCCCGCTCACCGCAGCTAGAGAAAGCCCGCGTGTAGCAACGAAAATCCAGCACAGCCAAAAATAAATTTATTTAAAAACAGTGATTGCATTGTAAAATCTATCAATAAATTAAAATTACTCTTAAAATTAATTTTCTTTTTTATCAGAAGCATGATTCCTGTTTCTATATTATTACCTTTCCATGTCCAAAGATTTAAAAATATTTAAGTCATATTACATTAAAATCATAAATAATATTAAAACACATAGAAGAGTCATAATTTCTGGATTCTAATTTGGGGTCTACTGCTTACCAGCTGAGTGACACTGAGCAAGCACTTGACTGTTTCTCTGTTTAAAAACAGAGATGGGGCTTCCCTGGTGGCGCAGTGGTTGAGAGTCCGCCTGCCGATGCAGGGGACACGAGTTCGTGCCTCGGTCCGGGAAGATCCCACATGCCGCGGAGCAGCTAGGCCTGTGAGCCATGGCCGCTGAGCCTGCGCGTCCGGAGCCTGTGCTCTGCAACGCGAGAGGCCACAACAGTGAGAGGCCCGCGTACCGCAAAAAACAAACAAACAAACAAACAAAAAAAGAAAACAAACAAAAAAAACCCAGAGATGATGCTTGCTTACCTAACAAAGGTAATCTTGAGGGCAGAATTTTTTTTTAAATCTGTGATAGCACTTGGTAAACTTTAAATTTACAGTATTATTGTTAGCATTATTAGCTTGTGGAAAATGCTACCATACAGAGTCTAAGAAGTGTCCTAAAGGCTGAGGACCTGAATAAAAAGCTGTGTTACATACATACACACACATACAAATACCAAATAATTCTGTAATTTCTCTCATGACAGAAACTTTACTTTGTCTTAAGTGACAGTTATTTGTTTGATCTTAACTTAGGATTCCCTACTAGGATACAGGTGCAGTTCCTCTACAATCTTTTTTTTTTTTTTTCGGTATGCGGGTCTCTCACTGTTGTGGCCTCTCCCGTTGTGGAGTACAGGTTCTGGACGCGCAGGCCCAGCGGCCATGGCTCATGGGCCCAGCCGCTCCGCAGCATGTGGGATCTTCCCGGACCGTGGCACGAACCCGTGTCCCTAGCATCAGCAGGTGGACTCTCAACCATTGTGCCACCAGGGAAGCCCCCTCTACAGTCTTTTTAAAATCGATTTCAACTTAAAAGTTGATGTCAATGAGAATAATACTGAGATTTGTATTGATTTAACCAAAGGTTATAAAATAGAAGTTAACACTATAAAAGTTTACAATGAGACACTAGTTATTATTTATTTAAATATAACATTGAAGAAGCATAAGTCTCTAAAGAGGAAAGAACCCTCTAAGCAACTGTAAGAAGAAACATGGAAATATTAGAGAATTCATTATTCAGTAATAAGCACTGTGGTGGGCAGAATTCTTAGATGAGCCCCAATGGCCTATGCCCTTGTATGTGTGTTGGAACTGTGAATATGACAGGCTATCACTCCCATGATTACACTATTTGCATTATGTTATATGCAAAGGGATTCTGTAGATGTAAATTATGGTCCCTAGTCACATGACTTTGAGTTAATCAAAAGTGAGATTACCCTGGCTGGTGAATAATCAGGTGAGCCCTTTAAAAAAAAGCCAGGGGCTCTTTTGGCCAGAGGTAAGATTCTCCTGCTGGCCTTGAAGAAGTAAGTTGCCATGTTATGAGAGGACTACAGAGGGGGCTATAATGTTAAGGCCCTAAGGAAGACCTCAGGAGCTGAGAATGGTCCTTGAGCAAGAAAACAGATACTTCAGTCCTACAACCACAAGGAACTAAATTTTCCCAACAAACACAGAAGCTTGGAAGAAAAGCCTGAACTCCAGAAAGAAAGGCAGCTTGGCTGCTTGTGATACTCTGAGCAAAGGATGCCACTAACCTGTGCCAGACTCCTGACTATGGAAACTGTGAGGTAATGTGTATATCGTTTCTAAGCTGCTAAATTTGTGGTAATTTGTTACATAACATGGAAAACTAGTATGAATCCCAAATTTTAAAAAGCAGCCCCTTTTTTTGAACCGATTCCTTTTTCCCTTATTGCCTCCCTACCTTCCCTTAAGCAAGTACATAGTTTGTATAACATCCTCACTCTGGTTTTTCTTTTCCTCATCCATAATTTTGTGTTTATTTTTTCAATAGCTCTAAAAAAACTGTTCCAGTTTCTATGCTAGAAATACAAATTGCCTCTTCCAGATCTGCATTTTGTAGTTTAATTGCCAAGCAAAGAGCCTCTGGCCAGAAGTTTCCTTTTGTTGCTCTCAACAGTAATCCCATGAACAGGGTAGATAAGGCTCCCTGGTTGTACTCTCCTTTATTCTCTTACATGGGAGTTCATTCATGCCTTTTGTTTATTCTGGGCCCCAACTTGATATTTTCTGCAAGGTTTTGCTAGGTAAGATCTACCTTCAGGACCTGACTCAATATCTGTGATTCATTCCTTTTTACATACTATGTGGTAGGCACTGTATTAGCTCTATATATTCAATGATAAAAAAGTTATAATCCTTGCCTTTAGGTAGTTACCAGTCTATAACCTAGAAATATATCATGATAAACTACAGTAAGTGCTATGGAGAAACAAATCGGGGAGCTAAGGGAACTGCTGCTGCCTTCAAATCCTGTCTGGTAAATGCGAGTTACCGCCAGTTTCCTTCCGTGTACTCCTCCTGATTTGTTTTGTCAAAAGTTTCCTGGAAGCTCGATATAACATTAAAGGCCATGGCTAGATACACAATCATCCTGCTTTCCAACTTTTACTCTAGAGAAGGCATCTATCAGAAACTGCTGAGTAAATTCAGGGCAGTCCTGATGAGATGGAGGGTCTCTTCTCCAGCAGGGAGCCTCGGTAAACATTTTAATGTTCAAGAATGAATTATCAAAAAAATAAAACAGGGCCTGTGGAAAACATTCTTATAGCCCAAATGAAAAGAAGAAAAGGGCTTAGAAAAAAATAAAACCGGAAAGAATCATTTCCCTAATCACCCCCCAAACAATATATTTTTAGAGACTCTCTGATCCTGCTGTCTCCAAAGAATAAAATATTCAACATCTGCCTATTCAATGGACATGATACTAGTTGTGTAAAGAAAATGGCTTTGAGTGTTCAACTAGTTTAGGAGCAGTAAAGGAATAGAATGCGGTATAACTTTTCATTTCTAATAAAAGGTTGATTCTGACCTAACTTTTTTTTTTTCCTGGACAGTAACGACTTCATAGCATTGAAAAACACTATTCAGTTCTCCTCATATATTTTTCACCACTGGATTAGAAACTTAAAATAATGAACCATTTAAAAAATTTGAAAATGTTCTTAGTTGGGATAGTGGGATCTGAAAAGTAGACACATGGGAATGCTAGAAAACCCAGCTTAACATGAGGGTGAATGTCAGGGTCACAGGAGCAGGATTTCTGGGAAGTCTATGGAGGAAATAGTTGGTGGCAGAAGGATTCTTTCCAGTCCACGCTGGGGCAAAGGTGAGATGTCAAATGTTAGAAAAGGTCAATAAGTAACCAGAGAAAGTGAGGGCTCGTTTCCATCTATAATGATAGTGGAGTCTCTTAATTTTCTTTCTCCTTTTGAAACCCAAAGGCCTTGACAGTCCAAGTAGGGAAAAGCAATCATTTATTGGAAATGGTCTGTTTCCAATTACTTCACCAAAATCTTTAATCTTGAATTCTGCATAGAACTGAGAATAGTGAATGAAATCATTTCATATTGAATACATAAGTTCATTTATATCTCACAATCAGTTTTTTTCTGGTTCACATTTAAGCAGAGGCAGCAATTTTAAAAATCCTATATTATGATCTTAAAAAATTATAACATAAGGATTTCGTTACCAGAACTAAAGCAAAAGAGACTGAAGAGAAAATTCTAGTTGAACAATATCCATGTAAATTCTATAGGCAAGACTCTCCTAGAAAGTCACCGTGATCTTAATGATATTTCTCCCTCCTGTGGATAGTATTAATATTCTTTCATTGGGAAAATTTTTCTTTTACAAGGAATAAAACTGAAAGAAATAAAATTCTGCATGTCATCCATGTATGACTAAAAGCACAGTCACTTAATTAAAACATATGAGTTACAAAGAAAAGTACATAAATTTCTAGGTCACTAGCAAAATATTTTCCATAAAAGTACTTATCTAGAAAGATAAATAGTTCAGATTAATAACCCTTCCAAGTTAGTAGCAAGTGTTTTAAATTTAAAACGTGCATTTTCCTTCGTTATGATACCTGAGATATTCAAGAAAAAGAATTAAAAACCACCAACCCAAAAAAAAAAAAAGAAAAAAAAGAACAAAGATCTTAGGCAGAGGTGGAATTATTTATGTAACAAAATTTTCTTATGAAAAATATAGTTACAACAACATTCATTTATAAACTATTTTCTGACAAATTCAGTTATTAAAAGCCTATACTATGTTTCACAAAATGTCAAGCAAATGAAGGTAATATAGAGGACTTTTTACCAATGCTTTTGCTAGTAGTTAGACTTCAGTAGCCTTTAGAGACCATTAAGTACCCTTTGGCTAATTGGCCAATGGTAGATTAATCCTCTCTTTATTCTAGCAGCACTATTTTAACACCCTTTACACTCTGTCAGTGTAGCGTCTGAATGACAAAATAATATTGTGCATGAATAATAAGCAGAAAAGTTAAAATAAGATTTCATGTTTCACATGCCATACCTATGTGTCAGAAGAACTTTTCTTTTTAAGTCACTGACATTCAACTTTATTTTAAACAATCTCATGTTGACATCTTACTGAGGTGAATCTTCCTAATTACTGCTAATTGCCTACCAAGAAAAAAACTCTTTTCATGAAGTGCAGTTGTCTAGTACAGATGAACCCAGCTCTAGTGTGCAGATTAAAGACAAAGCGTGACACTTAAGGTGCTACTTTGTTATAAGGTCATACTAAATATGGTTTGCAATTAACAAAGCAGTTTTTATGGTACTGAAAATGACAATCTGTCCTGATGTGCTCAAATTAGATTCTATCAAAGAAATATGGATATCTGCATATGGATAAGAGATATGCTACTCTCATAACATTTACAAGGAGTAAAATTAATTCAATGCCCTTATCCTTTGTAAGTTCCAGATAATGCCCAATAATTATTCTGTAAATATGTCTGAATATTATTTCTCAAAATGAAAATCAACACTATTATTTCAAATGTCAAATTGTTTAAAAGAGCTTACTAATACTTTTAATTTTTAAAACAGCCCCCAATACTAAATACATTTAACATGTATCTTTTTATTTGTATTCATAGCTTTGATGTAATAGGCATTTATAGTAACTATTAATCTATGTGATACTAGCAATATAGTGTGTTTCAAAATAATCTGAATAACAAAACTGATGAATTTTAACTGGACTGAAGTTAAACCACATTGCTTAAACTTCTGTTTCCACAACTACAGAAAAAGAATCAGCAAAAATGTATTATATGTGAAACTTGGAAAACTAACTAATACAACTGACTTTCAAGTATTCATGGAAAAACAATCAATGTTTGGTTTATTCATAGCAAGAACTGCTCAACTGTAGGTTTGTTATTATTTCAAATCCTCTACTGTAGTTACTAAGATAAAATTCCCCTTAAAACATACATACCACATATTAAATACAGAGACAGATATATGTAACCGAAAGTATATCCAGAATAATTCAGCATTGTCACTATTATAGGAATTTCTCAATGTTCATAAGGTAATATTATAAGTTCAGTTTCAGCCCTCCAGATATTTGATCTACACATGGCATGCTTACCGATGACCACCAAGTTGCAATGCATTCCCATTCTGATTCCCTTCCCCAATAGAAATGCGAGAAGATGGCAGGGCCATCTGATGTCCTGAAGAAAAACTGAGCAATGTCTTTCTAAATCCCTCTTTTTCACTCTCTTTCTCCTGCTTTCTATTGCTTAAACTCAGCTAATTCGAAACAGAAATATCTATTCCTCACAGGTACTGTATACACATATTCTCTTTATTTTTCCTCTACCACTTTTATCAATACTTTTTCTTCGGTTACTTAAGAAAAAAGAGAAAAAGAAATAAACATGCCAAATCACTAAAAACAACAGTTGGTGTTTCAGGGTGATAATAATACTGTATCTGTATCTACATAAAGAACAGCCATAAAATTTCAAATGAAGTTACAGACAGTGATTGAGTTATCAGGAACAGAGGCTATCAAACTCTAGAATATCCGTAGAAGTCTCATGAAGTCTGCCTCATTCTCCCCAATTAAATTTTTTTTTCCTAAGCAATAGATTTCAATACTTTGTTTTTTTCCATCCTAGTGGGGTGATAATTGCTTCTTAATGCACTGTATTTTATTGCACAAAAAGGCCTTAGTGGACTGGCCTGAGGAAACTAATGCCCACATATATAGTACTGTTACTAAATGGAAGCCAGAGTCTAGACAATTAAAAACTGCTCATAATACTTAATTCTTACATAGACTTCAGAAGAAAGGCATCGATATTTCTTCAAATAATTTATGACTTCTAAAAATTTATAATAGACCATGACCTATTTCTAGAATTCACATTTTTATAAGGTAAAGGATTTTCAGTAAGCCTGTAAAATGCATGTAAATGATTATTAAGTTTATTTAAATTATACTGAAATCAATTCATATGAATAGTGCATTATCACGCTAATCTAAATGAAATATCACCAACTTTCTGGGTAATAAACCCAAAGGCTAAAGATCATCATCTCTAGCTCTGACTTCATATGTTCAAATAAGTAAAATGATATACATTTCTTAAATACATACTAAATATGAACAGTATCTTAATACTTAGAAATTGAATTTTTTTACTGATCGGGTCAACAGTTAACCACAGCTTTCCTGATTTGTACTACATCTAAGCTCTGCAAACAAGTTCCTTGGATGAGAGCCAGTTGGGGTGTTTTTAAAGAAACCCTACAACTCATTACAAATTTAACAGCAGCAGCACTAAGTATTCTTTTGATTACACTTATAAGTACACCCTACTAAAATTCTCAAGGGAAGCAAGTTAATAATGTTTTTCTCTATTTCCTATGCAAGTTTCACAAGGTTCAAGAGAGTAAAAAAAGAGGACATTTCTTTAAAAGAATAGTTTTTGCTATAATTGGATCTGATATAAAATGGGATTTTTTCATTAAAAATGAATATATGTGAATATATATATTAAAAAGGTAAAAAAATGACTTTCATGACATAGAGTAGAAATTTCTTTTAAAGGAGAAAAAAGAGATTTACAAATCTTGGACTTAGACTAAATTATACAAGATATTTCTTATTGGTTTCACTTGAAAAACTTTTTGTTAACACGAAAATTTCATATAGGAACTTCTACCATCCTTCATTTAATTGTTCTACTTAAAATTATCTTGTTTATCATATTCTTCCCATTAGTAAAGCTTGACCTAACAGAGTAGTCACTCAGTAAATTATCTCTTACTCAGTTGTGCTAAGTGAAATATTATGATTTATACAGCTCTTTAGGAAAAGGGTAGTCTGGAGTTCTTTCCATTTTTACTAATCAAGCTGGTTTCTCTGCTTTTCTCCTGTATCAGTGGTTCTCAAAGAGTGCATACTACCTAGACATATATTTTGGAAATTAGTGAGGGCGCTTTTCAGTGCCAGCACTGAAATGGATGAGAGCCAGGAACACTAGATGTACTGCAAAGTCTGTATCAGTCCTGCCCAACAGAAACTACCTTGTTTCCTGCATGACTTTCAAATTTCCTGCCAATTATTCATGTAGATGAAAAATATGCATATAATGAAATGAATCTAAATCCTAACTAAAAATTACATATAAACAAAGCATTTTTTCCTGTGGTCCCAGAAATTTATAAACTATGTAAATCAAAGGAAGACTGAAAGATGAGAAAGAAAAATCGCTTTCCTCTCTGGTGTCTAAGCTCTAAGGATGTTACCACATGGCTGGTACCCAAGGCCAGAGCCATATGAAGACAGCTGGTCTAAGAGGAAGACACATGAGATAAAGAGAAACCTTTAAAGACATTAGTGTCTGGTTCTAGTTAATGCTATTCTTCCCAAGTCTATTCTCTTCAGTTTATCCTTTGATTTTGTGAGCTTTTTTTTTTCTCCTTATTTAGAGTTCAGTTTCTGTCACTTGCTATCAAGAGTCCTGCTAATAAAGCCATCTAAAAACATGTCCAAAAACCTCTTCTCAGTTGTCCTATTTTCTATTCCTCTATGGCATCTGACACCATTGACCAACTCTTCTCCTTTTTCTTACTGGAAACATTCCCTCCCTTGTTTCTGTTACAACACTCTCCCACCTTCTCCTTCTCTGACTCCACGTCTGCTTATACTCCCACAAACCTTTTGTCTTGCTGCAAAGATTTGTTCCACTCCCAGCATCTTTCTCTGGGATAATGACATCAATAGGTTTCTTTTTTTATTTTTTATGAAATATTTCAAATATGTAATACATAAATAAAAATATATATATAACAAATGTCCCTTTATCAATCACTCAACAAAGACAATGTATTACTAATAGAATTGAAGGCCACGATCCTATCCCCTCTGACTGACCAGATATAATCACTATCCTGAACATTTTGGTGTTTATCATTCCCTGTTATTTCCTTATACTTTTAATACATATGTGTGTATTTCCAAAAGACATATAGTGCTTTTAAGACATTCCTTCTTCACATTTTAACATCTCTGAATTTGGGTTCCATCTTCCATAACTGGATACCATATAATTCCTGCTATAACTTAAATAATATTTCTTTTTAAAAATAGCACATTTGTTGAAGGCTGGTGAATAGAAATCTCATCGTAGCATATATTGATTTTATATCTAGCAATCTTGCTGAAATCTATTAGTAATTTGTCTTGAGATTCTGTACAGACAAGCATAGTGCTTGGAACTAATGACAGTTTTGTTTCTTCATTTCTAATAGTTTTAACTTTCACTTCTTTTTCTTATCTTAGTGTGTTGCCTGTGCCCTCCAGCACAATGTCTAAGACAAGCAGTCATGTGCCCTCCTGCACAATGTCTAAGACAAGCAGTCATGGTAGGTATAAATGTCTTCTTCCTGGTTTTAAAAAGAATGCTTCTAACTCCCACCATTAAGTATGATGATTGTTTCAAGGTTTTGGTATATACTTAACACAGTAAGAAAGTTCTCAGCTATTTCTAGTTTACTAAGAGAATTTTATCATGAACAGGTATTTAATTGTATCAAAAAATTATCTGTAATTTTTTTCATTGTGGTAAAAATCATATAACATGAGATCTACCTTAACAAATTTATGAGTTTAGTACAGTTGGATCTTGCTTTTTTTAAAATCCATTTAGCCACTCTTTGTCTTTTGATTGGGGAGTAAATGTAAATTCAGTTAAATTGATAAGAAAGGACTTAAAAGTCATAATTGATAAGAAAGGACTTACTATTGCCATTCTGTTGTTTTCTGTCTATCTAATAGCTCTTTTGTTTTTATTTTCCTCTCTTCCTATCTTCTTTTGTATTTTGTTATTTTTGTAGTGGCATGCTTTGATTCTGTCTCATTTCTTTTGGTGTATCTTCTATAGGTATAGTCTTTGTGGTTACCATGGGGCTTACATAAAACATCATATAGTTATAACAAACTATTTTAAGCTGATAACAACTTGACTTCAATTAAATACAACATTCTACACTTTTACTGCTCCTTCCCAAACATTTTATGTTATTGATGTTACAAATTACATCTTTTTTTTGTTTTGTTTTGTTTTGTTTTTGTGTGGTACGTGGGCCTCTCACTGTTATGGCCTCTCCCGTTGCAGAGCACAGGCTCCAGATGCTCAGGCTCAGCAGCCATGGCTCATGGGCCCAGCCGCTCTGCGGCATGTGGGATCTTCCCGGACCAGGGCACGAACCCGTGTCCCCTGCATCTGCAGGCAGACTCAACCACTGCGCCACCAGGGAAGCCCACGAATTACATCTTTTCATATTGTCTGCCCATTAACATAATTTTACAGTTATAGTTTTTTACATACATTTGTCTTTTAACCTCTATGCCAACACTAAAAATGATTCCACACTATCATTATAGTATCACAATATTCTGTATTCATCTATATAGTCTATATATTTTCCTTTACCAAGTGAGCTTCATAATTTCATATGTTTTCATGTTGCTGTTTAGCATCTTTTTGTTTCAACTTGAAGGGCTCCTTTAAGCATTTCTTGTAGGACAGATCTAGTGGTGATAAACTCCCTCAGCCTTTGTTTATCTGGGAAAGTCTTTATTTGTCCTTCATTTTATTTTATTTATTTTATACAGCAGGTTCTTATTAGTTATCTATTTTATACATATTAGTGTATATATGTCAATCCCCATCTCCCAATATTTTTCCTTTTTTTTTTCTTTGCGGTACATGGGCCTCTCACTGTTGTGGCCTCTCCCGTTGCAGAGCACAGGCTCCAGACCCGCAGGCTCAGTGGCCATGGCTCACGGGCCCAGCCGCTCCGCGGCATGTGGGATCTTCCCAGACTGGGGCACGACCCCGTGTCCCCTGCATCGGCAGGCGGACTCTCAACCACTGCACCACCAGGGAAGCCCTTTCCTTCATTTTTGAAGGGCTATTTTGCCAGATATAATATGTTGGTTGGCAGATTTTTCTTCTGGCCATTATTTCTTTAGATAAGCTTTCTGCCCCTTTCCCTCTCTCTTCTCCTTCTGAGACTCCCACAGTATTAGTCCACTTGATATATCCCATAAGCTCCTTAGGCTTTCTTTACTCTTTTCCATTCTTTTTTCTTTTTACTCCTGTGCCTGGATAATTTCAAATGACCTGTCTTTTATTCCACTGATTCTATTTTCTGCTTGATAAAGTCTGATGTTGAACCTTCTAGTGAATTTTCAGATCAATTATTATATTCTTCAGTTCCAAAATTTGTTTCTTTTTTACATTTTCTATCTCTTGTTGAAATTCTCATTTTGTCCAAGAATCATTTTTTGAGCTCACTGAACATCTTTATGATGGTTATCTTAAATTCTTTTTCAGATAACTAATATGCCTGTTTCTTTAGGGTAGATTTCTAGAGATTTATTTTGTTCCTCTGATTGGGCCATTTTACTGTCTCCTTGTGTTCCTTGTAACTTTCTGTTGTTATCCATGAACTTGAAGAAATATCTACCTCTTCTGGTCTTTATGGATTGGCTTTGCATAAGGAAAGAGCTTCATCAGTCAGTCCAGCTAGAGATTCTGGGAACACTCAAATCTTTTCTGTGGATGTGACTTCTCCTAAACTTCTGTGTGTAGATTTCTAATTAGAGGTATTTCCTTTTTTTTTTCTTCAGGAGCTGATAAACTCTTGCTCCCTCTGCTGTCTTCTGTACTGGGGTCCTCAGAAATAGTAGCATGCCACATAGCTCTTTTTGCTCTCAGCAGCACCCAGACATCTACCTAGAGTATGTCCAGTTCCTTCAGTGCCCCAAGCTGGGCTAAATAGATACTCGTCCCTCAGGCAGCTCCTGAAAAGCCAGAATTCTGGACACACACTCCATTCTTCTTCTCTCTGAGGGAGAGGCCACCAAGCTATATCACCTTCTGTCTGCTGTGCCACGGGTCCTCTGGAACAGCAGCATGCCATACAGCTTTTTTTGGTTCTCAGTGGCCCCCAGGTATCTAGAGTACGGCAGGTCCCATCAGCAGAGACAGGTGAGAAAGAAGCCCATCCTCCAGGCAGGCTTAAGGTCCAGTATACTTTTTCCCTCCCTGGGGAGAAGCTGGGAACTGGGAGTTTCCCCCAGATCACAAGGTGGTGTGCCAGAGGGTAGGACTCTGCCAAGACAGTGCCACAAATTTCCCAAGCAACTGCAGTGCAGCTGGTTGTGTACTTGTCAGGGGTGCAGGTGCCTCTTGGCTGGTTTCTGGATTTCTCACAAAAGGAACTGGTCCGAGTATTGTTGTTGAAATGGTGTCTCTGTGGGAAAAAGAAGGTCTGGTGCTTCCTATTCTTCCATCTTGTTGATGTTACCCCAGATTTTCTGCATGTTTAACATATTTTCTTCCTTTCTTTGTTATGGTGGTAAATCACATGGATAAATTTTCTAATCAAACTTTTTATTTCTGGGATTTCCTGGCTTATTCATGACTTTTTAAAATACATTGTCTGATTAGATTTACCAAGGGTTTGGAAATCAGTGTTACAACTATGTTCACATTAATTTCCATTTCTAACATTTTTTTATCTTGTATTGTCAAAGTTACATTACCCTCATAAAATTAGAAGGAATTTGTTTCTACTTTTTCTACTCTTTGGAAAACTGTGTATGCCTGGTAGAACTTAAATGTGAAACTCAAATTTCAATTTCACCTAAGTGTTCATAATATAGTATTACTTCTTTTATTAAGAACTTTATTAAGGTATAGTTTACATACCATAAAATTCACCCATTTTTTTAAGTGTATGACTGAATGACTTTTAGTATGTTTATGGACTTGTGCAACTGTCACCACAGACTAATTTTAGAACATTTCCATCATCCATACCAGAAAGAAACCTCATGCCCATTAACAGACACTCCTCTCCCATCCCGGGGCCTACACAATCACTAACCTAAATTCTGTCTCTATAGATTTTGCCTCTTCTGGACATTTCATACATGAAATATTACTATATGTGGTCTTCTGTGACTATTTCTTCCATTTAGCATGTTTTCAAAGTTCATCATTCATGTTGCAGCATGTGTCACTACTTCAATCCTTTGTATTGCAGAGCAATAATCCACTGTACGGATATTTTGTTTCTCTATTCATCAGTTGATGTGCATTTGGGTTGTTTCCACTTTTGGGCTATTATGAATAATGCTACTATAAACATTCATGTACACATTTTTGTGTGAACTTATGTTTTCACTTCTCTTGGGTATATATCTAGGAATGAAATTGCTGGGTAATACGGTAATTCTACATTTTACCTTTTGAGGAACTGCCAAACTGTTTTCCAAAATAGCTGTTCCATTTTACATTCCCATCAGCAATGTATAAAAGTTCCAATTCATTTACATCCTCATCAACACGGGTTATTGTTCGTCAATTTATTAGTTTCAGTGATCCAACTTTGGTTTTTCTTGATCATGTCTACTGCATCTTTGCTTTCTACAATATCAACTTTTACCCTTATGTTAATATTTCCTTCTATTTTCCTTGGGTTTGTTCAATTCCTCATTCTTAAATTGAATGGTTAGCTGATCAAAGTTTAGCTTTTCTGTAGTTTTAGTATAAGTATTTAAAGGTATACATTTCCATATAGGTAGCAGTTTGCCTGCATTCTATAAGTTTTGATATGTATTGTTTCATTATCATTTAGTATGAAGTATGTTCTCAACTTTCATTTTATCTTCTTCTTTGACCCATTAGTTATTCAGAAATGTCTCTATAAGTTTGCATCAGAATTTTTAAACTTAACTTTTTAAATTGATTTCTAATTTCACTTGTGTTAGGCAATATTTTTAATATGATACAAAATTTTTGAAATTTGTGGAGAGCTGTGTTTTGGCCTAGCAATGTGACCATTTTTGGTAAATATTTACAGCAAGACTTTTTATTGCTTTCTTCAAATAATGTATATCCTTAATGACTTTTTTTCAGCTTTATCTTAAAAGTGCTGAAGTTATCAATTTTTACATTACTTATTTTGAACCTAAGTTATTAAATGTTTATATTTTAGAAGCTTTCTGATTCCCTTAATAGCAAAACTCATTGAAATAACTAAAATACATGCACATTTAATTACATTCTTCAATTATTCTCCTTCTCTTGTCATTTCTCAGTTCTTCTCATGAACTCATCCTAATCAGCAGCATTTGACAGATGGTTGTTCACGTCTCAAAATATTTTCATCATTTGGCTTCTTCAATACTCTTTTCTCTTGGTTTTCTTTCTAGTTAACTGGCCTCTCCTTTTCTGGACCTTCCTCATCTGCCCAAACTCTAAGGGTTGGAGGCCCCAGGGCTCAGACCTGGTACCTCTTTTTTTTCCTATTTGCCTTCATTCCCTAGGTGATCCCATCCAGCCTCATGTTTTTAAATATAATCTAAATACTCCTAACTCCAAAATTCATACCTCCAGCCCAGCTCTCTCCTCTAAATTTTATACTCAGTTATCCTACTGCTCACTTGATATCTTCATTTCAGTGACAAATTGCACTTGGCTACAATGGTAAGCTGTCAATATGATTTTTAGCCTCTAGGGTTTTACATTTATTTTTTGGCAAATTCTGGTGTGCATTTATAAGAATAATTGTTATATTTTAATCCAACTTTCTTGGTATGTTTTCATATAAGGTTCCCACTACCCCACAATAATTCGTATATTATACTGTCAAATATATTCTATCATCAACTTTCTGTTCACTTTAATTAGAATCCTCACTGGTACCTTAAAGACTTAACTTTTTAAACCTTTCCCTATATGATTGGTCATCAAACTCTGTGTGTTAAACCAATACAAAATCTCCTGCTTTTTTTCTAACTTTTTCTGCTTCTATTAGTATTGTCTAAATACTTATCATCTTTTGCCTTGATATTTAAACTATCTCTTACCTAGCTACTTGCATTGAATTTCTGTTCTCTTGAACTTTAGTATCAGTCCTCACTGTATATCAGAAGCATCTGAGAGCTTTCAAAAACTAGCAAGGTGCAGGGACCACCCCAGTTATTTTAATTTAATTGGTCTAGCATAAGACCTGGGCATAGGTATTTTTAAAACTCCCCAGGTGAGGACAGCATGCAGCTAGGGTTGAAAACCACAGATATATTGGATTACTCATTAGTCTCAACAATCTACTGTCTCACCTTGATGCTTTTCCAAGCTTTCTTTCTTCTAATGATTTTGTTCTACACACAAACCTTTCAAAATCAAATCAAATTTTAAGTCTAAGCCCAAATGCCATCACCTTCAAAAGCCTTACTAAATAATGACATCAATGAATAACAATCTGTCTTTGTCCACTACATGTCCATGGTATATATTACATACATGCTATAGATATAAGAGCTTCCTTGTACAATGGTACACATGTCCAACTTCCCTAATGTATCTTATACAGGGGACAAGGATCATGTTTAATTCATTATTGAATATCCCATTATTAGAGAGTCTTACATGTATTTGGTGCATTAAACTAAATTGAATTATAACCAATATAAACATACATAACTATCCATGTGCAAACCAATATTTTAGGCATTTAAAATCAAACACTAAAATATATGCATATTTAAAAATCATAATAATCCCATAGTGAGAAAAATGTTATAATTTGTCATTTCCAGTTATGTTGATACTTTAATGAGAGATACTTTCCTAAAAGTATATTGATACAAAGTGAAAACACTACTAGGAATATAAGACTGTGCAGTATATTATAACACTGGTTCATTATAAACAGAGACTAAATTTCTAAGTGATGTTTTCAGGTCACATTTTCTTAATATTTTCTGTGGTAAGATCACAAGTGAATCTGAAAACAGTATAGGGAGTATGATTTTACAGTACATTGTGTTCTGAGTGATAATAATAGTTCCTAACAAAGTCTAATAAAAGGCACAGACATTTTGTAACAAATATCACTTGGTTCATCTAGAAGATAGGACGTAGGAATAAGACGGTCACGTCCAATTCCACATGGATTGTCAGCTCGGATCCTGGTTTTTGCACAGTTTACCTTTCGAACATGATCCGAGTGACATTTCACAAATTCCTGGATAAATGTTGCTACACTCTGCTAGGAGAGAGACAGGCTATGTCATGCACAGATCAATAATAGCACTGTGTTTCATCAGCCTCAAAATCAAAAGTGCTTCATCTGGCAAAAGCCATGGCCCTAGAGAATCTGACATATATAAACTGAATACCCTACAAGGAATGTGTACTACACAAGCTATTGGGGTAAGATAAAAGAAAACTCTGGAGATTAACAATGAAGTACAATAAAAGAGTACTAGTTTTCGACTTCATTATTACGAGGCATGAACACAGATCATAAAAATGGAAATGAGGCTATTTAAAATTCTACAATTCCTGACAGAAAAAAAATGGGTCCTGAACTATAAACACCTTCAATCTTTTTAATAAAGGCTGTTATGTAAATAAATATAAAGCAAAGACAAATATAAGTTTAGGATACAATAGTAACCATATAAATCTCTGTAGACGAAAATGGTGTTTTGGAGATCCACAATATACAAAATTATATGGTTTACTTCAGACTTAGTAGTTATCATGTTCAATGTTTATTTGCTAAATTAACCTAAAGACCCAAAGTATTTGTTGACTAGGTTATGCTCTGTGGTTTTTAATGCCAGATTCTGACACTTGGCAAAAGTCCTTTATTTGGGGATAGATTAAACTTATTTAAGATTAATTGGTTTATGTATTTGGACAAGAGACGAAGCAAACTTGAAAACTCAAATCCTAAAATGAACCTGCTTTGTTTCAGATGGATGTTACCAAAAAAGTTTCTGAGAAGAAAAACCTGCTGTTGCAGAATTTAGCTGTATCTGATTCAGGGGGCAGGGGAATCAAGAATTCATCAAGACTCTCCTCCCCACGGTCCAGGCAGCTGGTTGACTAGGCCGTTGGCCCTCAAGCGGTGCCTTTTCCCTTATTTAGCTCTGGGGAGTGCCTGGCAGACATGAGGGCTGTAGAGATGGACTTGGAGGGCAGACGGGTAAAACTACTTTAGAAGGTGCACTTCCTGCCTGTACGAATCCTCTTCTCTTGGGGCTTGTGGATGGAAGAGTTTTAAAGGGTGGATGGATAGTTTGTGAGGAAGGATGGTTGAGAAGTCAGAGGCCTGCAATGTGAGTCACAAAAGAGTCTAGAATGGGCTTTCGGCTTAGATGGAAGTAGGCTCTGTGCAGCAGTCCCAGAAGACTTGCACAAGAAGAGGTTCAGACAACAGAAAATAATCCTAAGCAATTGTACAGTGGGTTTCCATTGAAAGTGATTTTTGCTGAATTTGGAGGATATAAAGTTGTAAGCATTGAATCTCTGAAGGAGGTTCATCCATCTGAAGGATCTTCAAGGTGGCAGAGGAGTAAGACGTGGAGATCACCTTCCTCCCCATAAATACATCAAAAATACATCTACATGTGGAACAACTCCTACAGAACACCTACGGAACACAGGCAGAAGACCTCAGAATTTCCAAAAGGCAAGAACTCCCCATGTACCTGGCCATGTCGCTGACAGGGTCTTGGTGCTCCGGGCTGGTGTCAGGCCTGAGCCTCTGAGGTGGGAGAGCTGAGTTCATGACATCTGTCCACCAGAGACTTCCCGGCCCCTCATAACATCAATAGGTGAGAGTTCTCCCATAGATCTCCATCTCAACGCTAAGACCCAGCTCCACTCACCGACCAGCAAGCTCCAGTGCTGGACACCCCATGCCAAACAACTAGCAAGAAAGGAACACAACCCCACCCATTAGCAGACAGGCTGCCTAAAATCATAGTAAGGTCAAAGACACCTCAAAACACACCACCAGACGCAGTCCTGCACACCAGAAAGATAAGATCCAGCCTCATTCATCAGAACACAGGCACCAGATCCCTCCAAAAGGAAGCCTACACAACCCACTGAACCAAACTTACCCAGTGGGAGGACACACCAAAAACAACAGGAACTACGAACTTGCAGCCTGTGAAAAGGAGACCCCAAACACAGTAAGTTAAGCAAAATGAAAAGACAGAGAAATACACAACAGCTGACGGAGCAAGGTAAAACCCACCAGACCAAACAAATGAAGAGGAAATAGGCAGTCTACCTGAAATACAATTCAGAGTAATGATAGTAAAGATGATCCAAAATCTTGGAAATATAATGGAGAAAATAAAAGAAACATTTAACAAGGACCTAGAAGAACTAAAGAGCAAACAAACAAGGATGAACAGCACAGTAAATGAAATTAAAAATTCTCTAGAAGGAATCAGTAGCAGAATAACTGAGGCAGAAGAAAGGATAAGGGACCTGGAAGACAAAATAGTGGAAATAACTACCACAGAGCAGAATATAGAGAAAAGAATGAAAAGAATTGAGAACAGTCTCAGAGACCTCTGGGACAATATCAAGTGCACCAACATTTGAATTATAGGGGGCTCAGAAGAAGAGAAAAAGAAAGGGACTGAGAAAATATTTCAAGAAATTATATTGAAAACTTCCCTCATACGGGAAAGGAAATTGTCAATCAACTCCAGGAAGCACAAAGTCCCATACAGGATAAATCCAAGGAGAAACACGCCAAGGCACATATTAATCAAACAATCAAAACTTAAATACAAAGAAAAAATATTGAAAGCAGCAAGGGAAAAGCAACAAATAACATAAAAAGGAATCCCCATAAGGTTAACAGCTGATCTTTCAGCAGAAACTCTGCAAGCCAGAAGGGAGTGGCAGGACATATTTGAAGTGATGAAAGGGAAAAAACTACAACCAAGATTACTCTACCCAGCAGGAATCTCATTCAGATTCAATGGAGAAATTAAAACCTTTACAGACAAGCAAAAGTTAAGAGAATTCAGTACCACAAAACCAGCATTACAACAAATGCTAAAGGTACTTCTGTAGGCATGAAACACCAGAGAAGGAAAAGACATACAACTACAAACCCAAAACAATTAAGAAAATGGTAGTAGGAACATACATGTTGATAATTACCTTAAATGTAAATGGATTAAATGCTCCAACCAAAAGACACAGACTGGCTGAATGGATAGAAAAACAAGGCCCGTATATATGCTGCCTACAAAAGACCCACTTCAGACCTAGGGACATGTACAGACTGAAAGTGTGGGCATGGAAAAAGATGTTCCCTACAAATGGAAATCAAAAGAAAGCTGGAGTAGCAATTCTCATATCAGACAAATTAGACTTTAAAATAAAGACTATTACAAGAGACAAAGAAGGACACTACAGAATGATCAAGGGATCAATCCAAGAAGAAGATATAACAATTTTAAATATTTATGCACCCAACATTGGAGCACCACAATACACAAGGCAAATGCTAACAGCCATAAAAAGGGGAATTGACAGTAACACAATCACAGTATTTAACACCCCACTTTCAACATGGACAGATCATCCAAAATGAAAAAATATAAGGAAACACAAGCTTTAAATGACACAACAGACCAGACAGACTTAATTGATATTTTTAGGACATTCCACCCAAAAGTGAAAGAATATACTTTCTTCTCAAGTGCACATGGAACATTCTCCAGAATAGACCACATATTGGGTCACAAATCAAGCCTTGGAAAATTTAAGAAAACTAAATATTATCAAGCATCTTTTCTGACCACAACGCAATGAGACTAGAAATCAATTACAGGAAAAAAAACAGTAAAAAACACAAATCCATGGAGGCTAAACAGTGCACTGCTAAATAAGCAAGAGATCACTGAAAATATCAAAGAAGAAATAAAAAAATACTGAGAAACAAATGACAATGAAAACACGACAATCCAAAACCTATGGGAAGTGGCAAAAGGAGTTCTAAGAGGGAAGTACATAGGATTTCAAGTTCACCTCAAGAAACAAGAAAAATCTCAAATAAACAATGTAACCTTACATGTAAAGCAACTAGAAAAAGAAAAACAAGGAAAACCCAAAGTTAGGAGAAGGAAAGAAATCATAAAGATCAGAGTAGAAAGAAATGAAATACAAAAGAAGAAAATGATAGCAAAGATCAATAAAACTAAAATTTGGTTCTTTGAGAAGACAGACAAAATTGATAAAGCTTTAGCCAGACTCATCAAGAAAAAAAGGGAGAGGACTCAAATCAATGAAATTAGAAATGAAAAAGGAGATATTACAACTGACACCGCAGAAATATAAAAGATCATAAGAGACTACTACAAGCAACTATATGCCAATAAAATGGACAACCTGGAAGAAAGGGACAAATTCTTGGAAAAGTACAACTTTCCAAGACTGAACAAGGAAAAATTAGAAAATATAAACAGACCAATCACAGGTAATGAAATTGAAACTGTAACTAAAAATCTTCCAGGGCTTCCCTGGTGGCACAGTGGTTAAGAAAACGCCTGCCAATGCAGGGGACATGGGTTCGATCCCTGGTCCGGGAAGATCCCACATGCTGCAGAGCAACTAAGCCTGTGCGCCACAACTACTGAGCCTGTGCTCTAGAGTCTGTGTGCCACAACTACTGAAACCTGCACGCCTAGAGCCTGTGCTGCACAGCAAGAGAAGCCACCAAAATGAGAAGCCTGTGCACTGCAAAAAGAGTAGCCCCTGTTCACCGCAACTGGACAAAGCCCGCGTGCAGCAACGAAGACACAACAAGGCCAAAAATAATAATCAATAAATAAAATAAATACATTTATAGAAAACAAAATCTTCCAGCAGAGAGGGTGTGGAGAAAATGGAACCCTCTTGCACTGTTGGTGGGAATGTAAACTGATACAGCTACTATGGAGAACAGTACGGAGGTTCCTTAAAAAACTAAAAATAGAACTACCATACGACCCAGCAATCCCACTACTGGGCATATACCCTGAGAAAACCATAATGCAAAAAGAGTCATGTACCACAATGTTCATTGTAGCACTATTTACAGTAGCCAGGACATGGAAGCAACCTAAGTGTCCATCAACAGATGAACAGATAAAGAAGATGTGGCACATATATACAAAGTAATATTACTCAGCCATAAAAAGAAATTCAGTTATTTGTAGTGAGGTGGATGGACCTAGAGTCTGTCATACAGAGTGAAATAAGTCAGATATAGAAAAACAAATATCATATGCTAACACATATATATGGAATCTAAAAAAAAAAAAGGTTCTGAAGGACCTAGGGGCAGGACAGGAATAAAGACATGGAGACTGGACTTGAGGACACAGGGAGAGGGAAGGGTAAGCTGGGACGAAGTGAGAGAGTAGCACTGATACATATACACTACCAAATGTAAAACAGATAGCTAGTGGGAAGCAGCTGCATAGCACAGCAAGATCAACTTGGTACTTCGTGACCACCTAGAGGGGTGGGATAGGGAGAGTGGGAGGGAGACGCAAGATATGGGGATATATGTATATGTATAGCTGATTCACTTTGTTATAAAGCAGAAATTAACACAACGTTGTAAAGCAATTATACTCCAATAAAGATGTTAAGAAAAAAAAAAACATAAAAAAAAATCTTCCAGCAAATAGAAGTCCAGGACCAGATGGCTTCACAGGTGAATTCTATCAAACATTTAGAGAAGAGTTAACACCTATCCTCCTCAAACTCTTCCAAAAAATTGCAGAGGGAGGAACAATCTCAAACTCGTTTTATGATGCCATCATCACCCTGATACCAAAACTAGACAAAGATACTACAAAAAAAAGAAAATTATAGACCAATATCAATGATGAACATAGATGCAAAAATAGTCAATAAAATACTAGCAAATAGAATCCAACAACACATGAAAAGGATCATACACGATGATCCAGTGGGATTATCCCAGGGATGCAAGGATTCTTCAATAAACGTAAAACAATCAATGTGATACACCATATTAACAAATTAAAGAATAAAAACCATATGAACATCTCAATAGATGTAGAAAAAGTTTCTGACAAAATTCAACACCCAATTATGATAAAAACACTCCAGAAACTGGGCACAGAGGGAACCTCCCTCGACATAATAAAAGGTATACATGACAAACCCACAGCAAATGTCATTGTCAATGGTAAAAAACTGAAAGCATTTCTTCTAAGATCAGGAACAAGACAAGGTTGCCCACTCTTTCCACTATTATTCAACATAGTTTTGGAACTTTCAGCCACTACAATCAGAGAAGAAAAAGAAATAAAAGGAAACCAAATCAGAAAAGAAGAAGTAAAACTGTCACTGTTTGCTGGTGACATGATACTATACATAGAAAATCCCAAAGATGTGACCAGAAAACTACTAGAGCTAATCAATGAATTTGGTAAAGTAGCAGGATACAAAATTAACGCACAGAAATTTCTTGCATTACACTATACACTAACACTATACACTAACAAAGAAAGATCAGAAAGAGAATTTAAGGAAACAATTCCATTTACCATCGCAACAAAAAAATAAAAAACCTACCTAATGAGGCAAAAGACCGGTACTCAGAACACTATAAAACACTGATGAAAGAAATCAAAGATAACATAAAGAGATGGAAAGATATACCACGCTCCTGGATTGGAAGAATCAATTCTGTGAAAACGACTATACTACCCAAAGCAATCTACAGGTTCAATGCAATCCCTATCAAATTACCAATGGCAATTTTCACAGAACTAGAACTAGAAATTTTACAATTTGTATGGAAACACAAAAGACCCTGCATAGCGAAAGCAATCTTGAGTAAGAAAAACGGAGCTGGAGGAATCCAGCTCCCTGACTTCAGACTATACTACAAAGCTACACTAATCAAGACAGTATGGTACTGGCACAAAAACAGAAAAATAGATCAATAGAACAGGATAGAAAGTCCAGAGGTAAACCCATGCACATATGGTCACCTTATCTTTGATAAAGGAGTCAGGAATATACACAGTGGAGAAAAGACAGCCTCTTTAATAAGTGATTCTGGGATAAATGGATAGACAAATCAAAAAGAATGAAATTAAAACACACCCTAACACCATACACAAAAATAAACTCAAAATGGATTAAAGACCTAAATGTAAGGCCAGACACTATAAAACTCTTAGAGGAAACCATAGGCAGAACACTCTATGACATAAGTCACAGGAAGATCCTTTTTGACCCACCTCCTGGAGGAATGGAAATGAAAACAAAAATAAACAAATGGGACCTAATGAAACTTCAAAGCTTTTGCACAGCAAAGGAAACCTTGAACAAGACGAAAAGACAACCCTCAGAATGGGAGAAAATATTTGCAAATTAAGCAACTGACAAAGGATTCATCTCCAAAATATACAAGCAGTGGGCTTCCCTGGTGGCGCAGTGGTTGAGAGTCCGCCTGCCGATGCAGGGGACACGGGTTCGTGACCCAGTCCGGGAAGATCCCACATGCCACGGAGCAGCTGCGCCCATGAGCCATGGCCGCTGAGCCTGCGCGTCCGGAGCCTGTGCTCCACAACGGGAGAGGCCACAACAGTGAGAGGCCCGCGTACCACAAAAAAAAAAAAAAATATATATATATATATATATTTACAATATATTGTATATATATATACAAGCAGCTCATGCAGCTCAAGAAAACAAACAACCCAATCCAAAAAAAAAAAAACAAACAAACAACCCAATCCAAAAAAAAAAAAATATATATATATATATATATATTTACAATATATTGTATATATATATACAAGCAGCTCATGCAGCTCAAGAAAACAAACAACCCAATCCAAAAATGGGCAGAAGACCTAAATAGACATCTCTCCAAAGAAGATATACAGATTACCGATAAACACATGAAAGAATGCTCAGTATCACCAATCATTAGAGAAATGCAAATCAAAACTACAATGAAGTATCACCTCACACTGGTCAGAATGGCCATCATCAAAAAATCTACAAACAATAAATGCTGGAGAGCGTGTGGAGAAAAGGGTACTCTCCTGCACTGTTGGTGGGAATTTAAATTGATACAGCCAGTATGGAGAATAGTATGGAGTTTCCTTAAAAGTTAAAAATAGAACTACCATATGACCCAGCAAACCCACTACTGGGCATATACACCGAGAAAACCATAATTCAAAAAGAGTCATGTACCACAGTATTCACTGCAGCTCTATTTACAGTAGCCAGTACGTGGAAGAAACCTAAATGTCCATCAATAGATGAATGGATAAAGAAGATGTGGCACATATATATAATGGAATATTACTCAGCCATAGAAAGGAATGAAATTGAGTTTTTGGTAGTGAGGTGGATGGACCTAGAATCTGTCATACAGAGTGAAGTAAGTCAGAAAGAGAAAAACAAATATCGTATGCTAACCCATATATATGGAATTGAAAAAAGTGGTACTGATGAACCTAGTGGCAGGGCAGGAATAAAGATACAGATGTAGAGAATGGACTTGAGGGCACAGGGTGGGAAGGGGAAGCTGGGATGAAGTGAGAGAGTAGCACTGACATATATACATTACCAAATGTAAAATGGATGGCTAGAGGGAAGCTGCTGCATAGCACAAGGAGATCAACTTGATGCTTTGTGATGACCTAGAGGGGTGTGATAGGGAGGCTCAAGAAAGAGGGGATATGGGGATATATGTATACATATAACTGATTCACTCTGTTGTATAGCAGAAACTAACACAACATTGTAAAGCATTTATAGTCCAATAAAGATATGAAAAAAAAAAATAAGAGTCTGCCTGCCAATGCAGGGGACATGGGTTTGAGCCCTGGTCCAGGAAGATCCCATATCTTGCAGAGCTACTAATCCTGAGTGCCGCAACTACTGAGCCTGTGCTCTAGAACCCGTGAGCCACAACTACTGAGCCCACGACCCACAACTACTGAGCCTACGACCCACAACTACTGAAGCCTGCACACCTAGAGCCTGTGCTCCGCAACGAGAAGCCACCGTAATGAGAAGCCCGTGCACCACAATGAAGAGTAGCCCCTGCTAGCCACAACTAGAGATAGCCTGCGTGCAGCAACGAAGACCCAACGCACCCAAAAAGAAGAAAAAATTAAGATTCTTTCATATTATATTGTGTGTCAATATTTCACTAATATTGGTGATTTAATAATATTCCTTGTATGAATATATCACAATCTGTTTATCCGCTCACTAACAAACGGACATTTCAGTTGTTTCTACCTTTTGGCTATTATTAATAATGCTGCTATGAATAATACTGCCTTAACATTGACTGTCTTCTTATATGGTGTCTTAAGGTAAGATAGAGGCAAGAGATTGGGTTTTCTCATTTCTTTTCTGAGCATGCACATGGCTCTATGAATGCATGTGTCCTCTAGATTCCCAAGAATATGTCAGAGCCTTTCAAAACTCTTATGGGCATCTCATTCCCCATTCAAGCTATTTGGTTAATATATTGTTTGACGAAAACTGGAATCCATCACCCTCAGGCAACCTGAAGTTAAGACACTTGCCTGTACTGTAGCTGACAACCCCATCCACCAACCCCTCCCTGCCGAGAAGAGAGCTGTCCACACTGAATGAGATCAGAGTGCCTGGGGTCTTCCAGAGAACCACTGGATAGAGCAAATAATGACAATTGATTGGGAATGAGGCTTACAAGGAGCTCCAGTTCCATTCTGCTTCTTCTGGTAGCTGCCAGGATGCATGGGGAACATGCACTATTATTTTTCCAAGACTATTGCTGACCTGGGACAAATTAAAATGCCTGTTCCATCAAAGTTTCCTGTTCTTATCTAGACACATTTGTTTTTCTTGAATAAACACTCCTTAGATCCTTGCAAGTATGGTTAATTTCCAGAGTTTCACTGAAGAATTGTAAGTGATCCCTAATATGCACACAGAGTCTCTATAAAATGCTTTATAGTTTTCATGTAAAATACCTCTGCTTGATCTTCAATCTTTTTAAAGATAAGGAATTCATCTTTTCAGCTTAGAAAACCTGTAACTTCCTTGAACCATCTATTAATTCCCTTAGGAATATTACATTAACGCTTAGAAGACTTGGTTCTGTACCCAGTGTTATGAAAATGTTGATTCTCAACAATTTTTGCCCTTTTTTCCATTGTTTTTATGGAAGAGTAAATTTTCAAAGTCCTTACACTAATAGTGATATATGCTACAACATGGATGAACTTTGAAAACATTATGCTAAGTGAAAGAAGCCAGACACAAAAGGCCAGATATTGTTGATTCCATCTATATTAAATGTCTAGAATATGCAAATCCAAATAAACAGAATGTAGATTAGTGATTGCCTAGGGCTCAGAGAGATGGGGAAATGGAAGGATGATAAGCAAAGGGTTCAGGGTCTCTTTCTGACGTTATGAAAATGTTCTAAAATTGATTTTGGTGATGGTTGCACAACTTTGTCCATATTGTAACAACCACTGAATTAAATGATAGAATTGTCTGGTATGTGAATTATGTTTCATTAAAGTTACTGCCAAAAATAATAATAGTGGGTGATTTTACCCACTCTCAATAATTGATACTTCATTTACCTCACTCTCAATAATTGACAAAACTGAACAGAAAACCAGCAACAACAGAAGAGTTGAACATCAGTATTAACCAACTACATGTAAGAGATATATACAGAACACCCAACCCAACAACAGCAAAATACAAATTCTTATCAAGTGCAAATGGAACATTCTCCAAGATCTACTATATGTTAGGTCACAAAACAAGTGTTAATACATTTATAAAAACCAGATCATAGAAAGTAACTTCCAGTGTAAGTGTGGAACATGGGTCAAGATTGGGTATAAGTCCACTCTTGGAATAAAGGCCAAACACAGTTCCTGTTAGTACAACTATTATACCACTAATCTTTTATAAGTAAAACATTTCTAAGCATTGCTTGAATCAAACCACTAGATATTGGAAGTAGGGAATTTATAATTTAAAATTATGTGTGATAGTGGTTTAAAATTTATTTTCTAGAACGATGAAAATATTACTTTTGTGTAAACAATAAATCATTCCTTATACACACAAATACCTTTAAGAATGGATACTTAAGCAGTCTCCCAAGGCAACAGAAATAAAAGCAAAAATAAACAATAATATTGGGAACTAATCAAACTTACAAGCTTTTGCACAGCAAAGGAAACCATAAACAAAACTAAAAGACAACCTACCAACTGGGAGAAAATATTTGCAAATGGTGTGACCAACAGAAGCTTAATTTCCAAAATATACAAACAGATCATACAATTCAATAACAACAACAGCAAAGAAAAATTCAATCAAAAAAGGGCAGAAGACCTAAGTAGACATTTCTCCAAAGAAGACATACAGATGGCTCATAGGCACAAGAAAAGATGCTCATCACTGTTAATTATTAGAGAAATGAAAATCAAAACTGCAGTGAGGTACCAACCCACACCAGTCAGAATGGCCATCATTAAAAATTTACAAATAACAAATGCTGGAGAGGGTGTGGAGAAAAGGGAATCCTCTTACACTGATGGTGGGAATGTACATTGTTGTAACCACTATGGAAAATAGTATGGAGGTTCCTCTAAAAACTAAAAATGGAGTTGCCATATGATCCAGTAATCCCACTCCTGAGGATATACCCAGACAAAACTATAATTCAAAAAGATACATGCACCCCTATGTTCAGAGCAGCACTATTTACAATAGCCAAGACATGGAAACAACCTAAATGTCCATTGACAGATGAATGGATAAAGATGTGGTATACACACACACACACACACACACACACACACACAAAATGGAATATTACTCAGCCATTAAAAAGAATGAAATAATGCCATTTGCAGCAACACAGTTGGACCTAGGGATTTTCATACTAAGAGAAGTAAGTCAGAAAGAGAAAGTCAAATACCATATGATATCACTTATATATGAAATCTAAAATACAACACAAATGAACATATCTATGAAACAGAAGAGACTCAGAGACATAGAGAACTTGTGGTTGCCAAGGGGGAGGAGGGGTGGGGAAAGGAAGGATTGGGAATTTGGGATTAGTAGACGCAAACTATTATATACAGGATGGATAAACAAGGTCCTGCTGTATAGCACAGGGATTACATTCAATTCCTTGTGATAAAACCATAACAGAAAGGCATATGAAAAAGAATATATATGTATAATTGAGTCACTTTGCTGTCAGCAGAAATTAACACAACATTGTAAATCGACTATACTTCAATAAAAAAATTTTAAAAAGAATAGAGACTTAAGGAATAATCTGTTCTTTTTTATTTGCTTTAAGATTAAATTATGATAACCAGCAGTAAGGTATACTGTGTCTAAAAATTGTTACAGAAAACTCAGCTCACCTGAGTAAAAATATATGTGTTATAGGAACACATTAATATAGATATTTATATTAAAATCTTCACATTTTATACTAGTATTTGCAAAGAAGAGCTGGGGCAATTACTAGTTAATAATGTGATTTAGAATGATAAATGGAAAGTTTTAGACATGGGCAAATGGGCGAGCTAAATGAATTTATGGAGCCTGCTTTTAAAATCTAAGATATAACAGAATAAATATGACATAAAAATGTTAAGGTAAAGAAAAAAACTAAGTGGAAAAGGAATTCTACTAAAATACTTGTCAAAAGATTTGGAGTTCTTCTTAATAAGACCTTATTTAAGAAATCTAGATATTAAACATTTCATCAGTTAGCAGTGTCTGGGAAATTTTTAAACTCAGACATGTCTAACACAAATATGAACCAAACAACACATGTAAAACAAAATATCCATTTTTAAAATATAGTCTACTGGAATTTATTTGTAACGTTTCCTTTACCTTTATTGTCTGTCTGCTTGTTTGAAACCGCTGATCAGACACTTGCTGCTGGTGAAGGAGCTTTTCATTGACTTCTTTATATTCTTTAATAGACAGTTCTGCTGCTTTTTTGGCATTCAAAAGTACACTGTTCTGTTGTTGCAAGGATACTATACGTTCTCGTAATAAAATAATACTGCTATTTGACTTCTGGGCCGTTATATTTTTCCAGTTTTCTCTGTTAACTATACAAAAAGAATGTTAATAATTTTTTAAAAAATCTCATTAAATTAAAAAGACATTGTTAATTTCGAATGTATTCTTACCTCTGGTAGGACCTGTCGTATGTGAACTCTTTTGAATATTACTATTCTTCTTTTGAAAAGTTGGTTTTTTGGCATTCTTGTGAAAATAATTCTAAATTTGAAAGTTTCATAAAAATTAGATTATTACTCAATAACAATTTCAAGTGAACCAACATAGTATACAATATTTCTTTACTTAAAAACATATTTGTGCAGAGTTAAAAAATAAGTCTGGACAATAAAATTCTATAATTGATGCCAAGAACTCATAAATGAACATAATACGTGCACTAACGTTGACCTAGCAGGTAGAAGATAAAAATACAAAAATGAACCCAAAAGTAGTAGAAATTTAACCTATGAACAGTTTACAAAGCTAGGAGTAAAAATAGTAAAAGTGGCAAAAATAAAATAACTATATTTAATAATGTATTCTCTGGGAATCTAGTTCCTTTTCTCAAATACTGTTCTCCATTGTAGAATGACAAATCCCTTCTTACAAATGAAGCTAAAATAATGTTGATGAAAATAAAGTAACTTTCCTTGAATCTGTATCTTTTCCTCATGACATTCCAACACACTGAGACTAAATAAAATGAAGCCATGTTGACTTTTGTTCCAAACTGTTTCACCGATCTATAAAAGCTTTCCCAAAACAAAAACTTAAATAGGAATATGTTTCACAATATTATAAATCCTAATAATAAAATATGTTGTTTTGTTTAAGAATTTATTGCCCGGGAAACAGGAAAAATATCAACCTAGAAAACTATTTCTTTAAAAAAGGGAATTTTTTTCAAACAACCCAATTCAGGAACATATAAAAATGGAAGGAAAAAATAAATTTGACCAAATGTTACTTTGACAACGAGCCATACATTTTATATCAACAGATATATAAACTATACTATATTATACATAAGGCATGGCCCTAAAGTAATAGAACTGATTTATTAACACAAATACCAGAAACTTCTAACTAAGATAGGGTTTTCCTTTAAACGAATTACTTTCCTTTAAACGAACTATGTTTCATTAAATATCTCATTTGAACTTGTCTTCAGGACCAGTATATAAGATATATTTTTAAATGTTTCATTCCCTTATTAAGATTCAGTTAATATTATGCACTGGTCATGTATCTACCACTATAAAAAGATCCAAAATAGAACTATCAAATTACCAATATTAGTTACCAGACTTGATATCAAATTAACTGGACCTAAAATAAAAAAGAGGCTTCCATTTCCAGTATTATTATTGATCAGAAATCCAGAAATATTCTTATACTTTTGAAGGAAGCACACTTAAAGCATGTTTTAAACATGACAAAGTGTTAAGGGAAATTCTGAGGCCAAAAATAAAGTAAAGCAAGAATTCAGAGGGATTTCCCTGGCGGTCCAGTGGTTATGATTCCAGGCTTTCACTGCTGGGGGCCCAGGTTCAATCTCAGGGACTAAGATCCCACAAGCCGTGTGGTGCAGCGAAAAAAAAAAAGAATCCAGAGAGACAAGTGACAAGCAAAGTGGCTAACAAAATATAGGACAACTCATAATCCCTTGTGACCTTGAAATTCAATTTAAATACCAAAGCAGAATATAGGAGGAAAGGAAAGAAAGCCTAGGCCCCAGCTCCAGATGAGAAATTTGAAGTCACAAAGCTAGGGCACTGTATATAGCAATAGCCTGTACCTTTTTTATTGCTGAGTAGTATTCTATGGTATCAATGTATCATAGTTTGATTAACCATTCAGCTATTAAAGAAAATTTTGGTTGTTGCAGTTTTTAGCTATTAAAAATAAAGCTGTTATGACCATTCAGGTACAAGTTTTTTAGGTAAACAAAAATTTTCATTTCTGTAAGTGTCCAAGAGTGAGAGAGCTGGGTTGTATGGTAAGCATATGATTAATATTTTTTTTTCTAAAGAAACTGCCTACTGTTTCCCAGAGTGCTATACCACTTTATATTCACACAAGCACTGCATAAGAGATCCAGTTTCTCTGCATCCTTGTTAGCACTTGGTATTGTCGCTATTTTTTATTTTAGGTGTTCTAACAGATGTGTATCTCATCAGGGTCTTAATCTGCATTTCCCTAATGGTTAATGATGTTGAATGTCTTTATGTGTGCGTACTTGCCATACATTTATTCTTTTCAGTGAAATGTCTGTTCATGTCTTTTGCCTGTTTTCTCCTTGGATTGTTTGATTTTCTACTGTTGAGCTTCAACAAAATCCTTATATATTCAAGACATCAGTGCTTTCTCAAATATATGATTTATAAATACTTCCTCCCAGTCTGTAGTATGTCTTTTTAATCCTCTTAATGGGGTCTTTCACAAAGCAAAAGTTCTTAATTTTTGATGAAGTCAAAATTTGATGTTTTCTTTTAGGGATCATGCTTTTGATAACATGTCTAAAAACTCTTCAGCAAGTCTTAACTCCCAGAGATTTTCTCTTATGGTTCCTTCTGAAAGTTTTATAATTTGTTTTACACTTATATCTGTGAGCTATTTCAAGTTAATTTCTGCATAAGGTGTGAGGTTTAGGTATAGGTTTATTTTTTTTTTGCCTAGGGATCTCCAATTGTTCCAGCACTATTTGTTGAAAAGACTATCCTTCCTCTATTGAACTGCTTTTGCACACTTTTCAAAAATCAGTTGTTTTTCATACTTGTGGAGCCACTTCTAAGTTCTCTATTCCATCATGTAAGTATTAAACCTTTCTTCCCCTCTTGGTGGGTGTTTGGTGTCACCAGTCTTGACATCAAATTGAGTGGTGGGGAATGATGACATCCTCTGTGGGGCAGACACAAAATAGTTATCTTATTTTTTGGTTAATTTCCCATTTGGTTCTTTTTTATATATTCTATTTCATTGATGAGAATTTCTATTTCATTCTTGAGATGTTCTATTTTTTCATTTGTTTCAAACCTGTTTGTAAATGCTTGTTGAAGCATTTTTAATGACAGCTACTTTAAAGTGCTGTCATATAATCTGATTGTCTATGTCATCTTGCTGTTACCTTCTGTTGTTTCCTTTTTTTCATGCAAGTTGAGGTGTTCCTGGTTGCTAGGTATAATGAGTGATTTTCAGTTATATCCTGGACATTTTGGGTATTATGTTTCAAGACTCCATATCTTATTTAAATCTTTTGTTTTAGCAGGCTTCCTCTGATGCCACACTCATGGGGCAAGGAGGACCACCTCATTACCGCCAGTTGGGGATAGAAGTCCAGTCTCTGCTGACACCCTGGTTGGGGAGGGGCACTTCATTACTCTTGGTGGGGGTGAAAGTTCAGGCTCCCCACAGACCTCTGCTAATACCACCCTGGTTGGGAAATGGAGCAGGACTTTGTTTCTGCTCCTAACTTGGCCTCTCTTGACACAGTGCAGAGGGTGTGGGAGGCTTTATAGATATGCGAGGTAATGAAAGTCCGAATTTCTGCACTTCACCTCTGAAATCTAGAGGAACCCTGCTAGGAAACAAAAGGGGCATCTCTTTATTGCTGGATAGAGGTAGATGTCCAGCTCCCCATGTGGTCTCTAATGACATAAATTGAGGGAGTCATTACCATTGGCCCCTCACTGGGCCCTGTTAGAAGGAGGAGGGATGCCTTCTTATAGCCAGGTGAGAGTGAAAGTGTAGGTTCCCCACTACATCTTTACTGGTGGGGGTAGCTGTAGGGTTGTAATTTTTTCTGTAGTGTTCGGCTAGAGTAGTACAGTTATTGTGTAAAAGTTTTCTATCTTACTGGGCTGTCCATTTCCTAATCCTTTGACTAGAGAGAACAGGGTCTTACAGGGGACTTTTATCATCTAACCAATTGGCCTTTCCAAGTTGCAGGTTTCTTCAGCACCCAGGCCAGGATATGTCAGGCAAAATGAAAACCCAGAGAACTCACCAACCATGTTCTTCTTTCAGTGCTGAGATCCCTACCCAGTGTGTCTCCTCTCCACCTTTCAGAGTCTTCTCATAGTTTTATTATTAAATTTATATTTATAGAGTCCCTATCAAAATCCCAAAGGATTGTTTGTGAGAAGCTGATTCTAAAGAGCCAAGGACCAAGAATACTGAAGAGACTCTTGAAAGAAAACAAGGTGGGAGACTTGCTCTATTATAAATCAAGGGTACTATACAATAACCTTAATGAGACAGTATGGTATAGATAAATATACTGATGGAACAGAAGAAAAAGTCTAGAGACATACCTGCACGTATATGCATGTGTAATTTACAGCAAAGTTGGTGCTGTTGAACAGTGGGGCCAAGTGTAAAACTTAATCCCTATCATTCATCACATGCAAAAATCAATGCCAGACAGACATAAAAATCAAAACAGTAAATCAGATAAAATAGAAAAAGATAACAAGTAGTATAAAAAATATCTAAGTTGAAGTAGGTAAAAAATAATTACAGAGAACATAAAAAGTGTTATTCATACAGGAAAAAAATTGTTAAATTTGACCACAATAGAATTATGATGTTCTATTCCCAAAAAGATTCCAATAAAAAGGGTGAAAAGGCATAGCATGGAGTAGGGCAAGATATCTACAGTGTATATAATCAACATAAGGCTCATATGTAGCATATGTAAGAACTCCTACAGATGAATAAGAAAAAGACAGACAACTCATTTGTAAATGGCACAGAGTTGGGGAAGCAATTCACAGAGGAATTCCAAATGGTCAATAATAGTAAGAAAGTATTATTCAACACTTTATTAGTAATCACACAATGTAAACTAAACCCACAATGATATACCTCAACATACAAACAAAAGTGGCTGAGATAAGAAGGACTAACATAACAAATGTTGATGAGAAGCAGTAAAAATGTTTACAGCCTGTTGGTGGGTACAACACTTCGGAAAATAGCAGTATCACCGAAAATTGTAGAAACACATAGTCTATGGTGCAGTAATTCTACCCCCTAGGGATTTCATTACAGAGACGTCCATACCAGTACAGTGGAAGACATTTACAAGAATATTCATTGCAACATTATTTGCAAGAAATCCAAACTGAAGCAACCCAAAATTCAGCAATAGAATGGATAAATAGTGATATATTTGGACAATGAAATACTATATACAACAAAAAAAATGAATGAACTCCACATAACACTGAATAAAATAAGGCAAGAACCAAAAGAAGACATACCATATAGATTCCATAAAGTTCAAAAGCAGGCAAAATTAACCATAATATTAGAAGAAATAAAATTATAAAGAAAAGAAGGGGAGTGATTAAAGGTAAGATAATGGTTACCTTTGGAGTGAGGGAGAAGTTCTACTATTTCCCAAACCCAATTGGTACAATTTGATCAACTGTTACTTTCTGACTGCCAACAATGTACACAGATCTACTCAAAGTAGTTTACACTAACACTCGTTTTATGAATAGAATTATGAGTTCCTTTTATTTATAAACTCATTAAGCTGCACAAAATCGACGGCAACTAAACAAAATTCACAATAATATAATGTATAACAAAATAGTTTTCTGTAAAATCTATTTATCAACCAACCACTCAATCAGCAGGTACTTCTTCATCATGGTAGTCACTAAAATAAACTTTTGTCATCCTGGAACTTTTTCCTCTAAAGTTCTGGCCAGATCTCAAATAATAAACACTTTGAATTAGGTTTTTAAAGAACCTTATACGTTACTTCAATGGTAATCTTTTTTTTTTAAACAAAATAAAATTACCTTTTTTCATTTTTTCACTGATTTACATTGAATAGATAAAACTTTTGATGACATGATGTATCAATGATAAGAATTATTGAATAAGTTGTTTTGGAACGTCAATATTTTAAGATTTAAAATATAATGGGGATAGGGGGTGCTTCAAGATGGTGGAGTAAGATGTGGAGGGGATCACCTTCCTCCCCACAAATACATCAGAAATACATCTACATGTGGAACAACTCCTACAGAACACCTACTGAAAACTAGCAGAAGACCTCAGGCTTCCGAAAAGGGAAGAAACTCCCCACGTACCTGGCCGTGAGACTGACAGGGTCTTGGTGCTCCAGCCGGGTGTTAGGCCTGAGCCTCTGATGTGGGAGTGCCAAGTTCAGCACACTGGTCCACTAGAGACGTCCCAGCCCTGTGTAATATCAATCGATGAGACCTCTCCCAGAGATCTCCATCTCAATGTTAAGACCCACCTCCCTCAACGACCAGCAAGCTCCATAGCTGGACACCACATGCCAAACAACTAGCAAGACAGGAACACAACACCACCCATTAGCAGAGAGGCTGCCTAAAATCATACTATGTTCACAGACACCCCAAAACACACCACCAGACCTGGACCTGCCCACCACAAAGATAAGATTCAGCCTCATCCACCAGACACAGGTACTAGTCCCCTCCACCAGGAAGCCTACACAAACCACTGAATCAACTTTAGCCACTGGGGACAGACACCAAAAACAACGGAACTATGAACCTGCAGCCTGCAAAAAGGAGACCGCAAACGCAGTAAGATAAGCAAAATGAGCAGAGAGAAAAACACACACCAGATGAAGGAGCAAGGTAAAAACCCACCAGACCTAAAAAATGAAGAAGAAATAGGCACTCTACCTGAAAAAGAAATTCAAAATAATGACAGTAAAGATGATCCAAAATCTTGGAAATAGAATAGAGAAAATGCAAGAAACATTTAACAAGGACCTAGAAGAACTAAAGAGGAAACAAGCAACAATGAACAACCCAAAAAATGAAACTTAAAATACTCTAGAAGGGATCAATAGCAGAATAACTCGGGCAGAAGAACGGATAAGTGACCTGGAAGATAAAATAGTGGAAATAACTACTGCAGAGCAGAATAAAGAAAAAAGAATGAAAAGATCTGAGGACAGTCTCAGAGACCTCTAGGACAACATTAAACGCACCAACATTCGAATTACAGGGGTCCCAGAAGAAGAAGAGAAAAAGAAAGGGACTGAGAAAATATTTAAAGAGATTATAGTTGAAAACTTCCCTAATATGGGAAAGGAAATAGTTAATCAAGTCCAAGAAGCACAGAGAGTCCCATACAGGATAAATCCAAGGAGAAACACACCAAGACACATATTAATCAAACTATCAAAAACGAAATACAAAGAAAACATTAAAAGCAGCAAGGGAAAAACAACAAATAACACAGAAGGGAATCCCCATAAGGTTAACAGCTGATCTTTCAGCAGAAACTCTGCAAGCCAGAAGGGACTTGGCGGACATATTTAAACTGATGAAGGAGAAAAACCTAAAACCAAGATTACTCTACCCAGCATGGATCTCATTCAGATTTGATGGAGAAATTAAAACCTTTACAGAAAAGCAAAAGCTGAGAGAGTTCAGCACCACCAAACCAGCTTTACAACAAATGCTAAAGGAACTTCTCTAGGCAAGAAACACAAGAGAAGGAAAAGACCTACAATAACAAACCCAAAACAATTAAGAAAATGGGAATAGGAACATACATATCGATAATTACCTTAAATGCAAATGGATTAAATGCTTCCACCAAAAGACACACACTGGCCTAATGGATACAAAAACAAGACCCATATATATGCTTTCTACAAGAGATCCAATTCAGACCCAGGGACACATACAGGCTGAAAGTGAGGGCATGGAAAAAGATATTCCATGCAAATGGAAATCAAAAGAAAGCTGGAGTAGCAATTCCCATATCAGACAACATAGACTTTAAAATAAAGACTATTATAAGAGATAAAGAAGGACACTACATAATGATCATGGGATCGATCCAAGAAGAAGATATAACAATTATAAATATTAATGCACCCAACATAGGAGCACCTCAATACATAAGGCAAATACTAAGAGCCATAAAAGGGGAAATCGACAGTAACGCATTCATAGTAGGGGACTTTAACACCCCATTTTCACCCATGGACAGATCATCCAAAATGAAAATAAATAAGGAAACACAAGCTTTAAATGATACAATAAACAAGATGGACTTAATTGATATTTATAGGACATTCCATCCAAAAACAACAGAATACACATTTTTCTCAAGTGCTCACAGAACATTCTCCAGGATAGATCATATCTTGGGTCACAAATCAAGCCTTGGTAAATTTAAGAAAACTGAAATCGTATCAAGTATCTTTTCTAACCACAACGCTATGAGACTACATATCAATTACAGGAAAAGATCTATAGAAATTACAAACACGTGGAGGCTAAACAATACACTACTTAATAACGAAGTGATCACTAAAGAAATCAAAGAGGAAAACTAAAAATATCTAGAAACAAATGACAATGGAGACACGACGACCCAAAACCTATGGGATGCAGGAAAAGCAGTTTTAAGAGGGAAGTTTATAGCAATAAAATCCTACCTTATGAAGCAGGAAAAATCTCAAATAAACAACCTAAGCTTGCACATAAAGCAATTAGAGAAAGAAGAACAAAAAAACCCAAAGTTAGCAGAAGGAAAAAAATCATAAAGATCAGATCAGAAATAAATGAAAAAGAAATGAAGGAAACGATAGCAAAGATCAATAAAACTAAAAGCTGGTTCTTTGAGAACATAAGCAAAATTGATATACCATTAGCCAGACGCATCAAGAAAAAAAGGGAGAAGACTCAAATCAATAGAATTAGAAATGAAAAAGAAGTTACAGCTGACACTGCAGAAATACAAAGGATCATAAGAGATTACTACAAGCAACTATATGCCAATAAAATGGACAACCTCAAAACAATGGACAAATTCTTAGAAAAGCACAGCCTTCCGAGACTGAACCAGGAAGAAATAGAAAATATAAACAGACCAATCACAAGCAGTGAAATTGAAACTGTGATTAGAAATCTTCCAACAAACAAAAGCCCAGGACCAGATGGCTTCAGAGGCGAATTCTATCAAACATTTAGAGAAGAGCTAACACCTATCCTTCTCAAACTCTTCCAAAATATAGCAGAGGGAGGAACACTCCCACACTCATTCTACGAGGCCACCATCACCCTGAAACCAAACCAGACAAAGATGTCAGAAAAAAAGAAAACTATGGGCCAATATCAGTGATGAACATAGATGCAAAAATCCTCAACAAAATACTAGCAAACAAAATCCAACAGCACATTAAAAGGATCATACACCATGATCAAGTGGGGTTTCTTCCAGGAATGCAAAGATTCTTCAATATAAGCAAATCAATCAATGTTATAAACCATATTAACGAACTGAAGGAAAAAACCATTATGATCATCTCAATAGATGCAGAGAAAGCTTTTGACAAAATTCAACACCCATTTATGATAAAAACCCTGCAGAAAGCAGGCATAGAGGGACCTTAACTCAACATAATAAAGGCCATATATGACAAACCCAGAGCCAATACTGTCCTTAATGGTGAAAAACTGAAACCATTTCCACTAAGATCAGGAACAAGACAAGGTTGCCCACTCTCACCACTCTTATTCAACGTAGTTTTGGAACTTCTAACCAGAGCAATCAGAGAAGAAAAAGAAATAAAAGGAATCCAAAACGGAAAAGAAGAAGTAAAGTTGTCACTGTTTGCAGATGACATGATACTATACATAGAGCATCCTAAAGATGCCACCAGAAAACTGCTAGAGCTAATCAATGCATTTGGTAAAGTAGCAGGATCCAAAATTAATGCACAGAAATCTCTGGCATTCCTATACACTAATGATGAAAAATCTGAAAGTGAAATCAAGAAAACACTCCCATTTACCATTGCAACAAAAAGAATAAAATATCTAGGAATAAACCTACCTAAGGAGACAAAAGATCTGTATGCAGAAAATTATAAGACACTGATGAAAGAAATTAAAGTTGATACAAATAGATGGAGAGATATATCATGCCCTTGAATTGGAAGAATCAACATTGTGAAAATCACTCTACTACCCAAAGCAATCTACAGATTCAATGCAATCCCTATCAAACTACCACTGGCATTTTTCACAGAACTGGAACAAAAACTTTCACAATTTGTATGGAAACACAAAAGACCCCGAATAGCCAAAGCAATCCTGAGAACGAAAAACGGAGCTGGAGGAATCAGGCTCCCTGACTTCAGACTATACTGCAAAGCTACAGTAATCAAGACAGTATGGTCCTGGCACAAAAACAGAAATATAGATCAATGGAACAGGACAGAAAGCCCAGAGACAAACCCACACACATATGGTCACCTTATCTTTTATAAAGGAGGTAAGAATATACAATGGAGAAAAGACAGCCTCTTCAATAAGTGGTGCTGGGAAAACTGGACAGGTACAAGTAAAAGTATGAAATTAGAACACTCCCTAACACCATACACAAAAATAAGCTCAAAATGGATTAAAGACCTAAATGTAAGGCCAGAAACTATCAAACTCTTAGAGGAAAACATAGGCAGAACGCTCTATGACATAAATCACAGCAAGATCCTTTTTGACCCACCTTCTAGGGAAATGGAAATAAAAACAAAAATAAACAAATGGGACCTAATGAAACTTAAAAGCTTTTGCACAGCAAAGGAAACCATAAACAAGACCAAAAGACAACCCTCACAATGGGAGAAAATATTTGCAAATTAAGCAACTGACAAAGGATTAATCTCCAAAATTTACAACCAGCTCATGCAGCTAAGTAACAAAAAAGCAAACAAGCTATCCAAAAATGGGCAGAAGACCTAAATAGACACTTCTCCAAAGACAGTATACAGATTGCCAACAAACACATGAAAGAATGCTCAACATCATTAATCATTAGAGAAATGCAAATCAAAACTACAATGAGATATCATCTCACAATGGTCAGAATGGCCATCATCAAAAACTTTAGAAACAATACATGCTGGAGAGGGTGTGGAGAAAAGGGAACACTCTTGCACTGTTGATGGGAATGTAAATTGATACAGCCACTATGGAGAACAGTATGGAGGTTCCTTAAAAAACTACAAATAGAACTACCATATGACCCAGCAATCCCACTACTGGGCATATATCCTGAGAAAACCGTAATTCAAAAAGAGTCATGTACCAAAATGTTCATTGCAGCTCTATTTACAATACCCAGAACATGGAAGCAACCTAAGTATCCATCAGCAGATGGATGGATAAAGAAGATGTGGCACATATATACAATGGAATATTACTCAGCCGTAAAAAGAAACGAAATTGAGTTATTTGTAGTGACGTGGATGGACCTAGAGTCTGTCATACAGAGTGAAGTAAGTCAGAAAGAGAAAAACAAATACCGTATGCTAACACATATATATGGAATCTAAGGAAAAAAAAAAGTCATGAGGAACCTAGTGGAAGACGGGAATAAAGACACAGACCTACTAGAGAACGGACTTGAGGATATGGGGACGGGGAACGGTAAGCTGTGAGAAAGTGAGAGAGTGGCATGGACATATATACACTACCAAATGTAAAATAGATAGCTAGTGGGAAGCAGCCACATAGCACAGGGAGATCAGCTCTGTGGTTTGTGACGACCTAGAGGGGTGGTACAGGGAGGGTGGGAGGGAGGGAGACGCAAGAGGGAAGAGCTATGGGATCATATGTATATGTATAACTGTTTCACTTTGTTATAAAGCAGAAACTAAGACACCATAAAGCAATATAAAATAGCATAAAGCAATTATA
Organism: Delphinapterus leucas; assembly: GCF_059928025.1. Taxonomy (NCBI): domain Eukaryota; kingdom Metazoa; phylum Chordata; class Mammalia; order Artiodactyla; family Monodontidae; genus Delphinapterus; species Delphinapterus leucas. Next base: position 58,715,983 of record NC_143134.1, read on the forward strand.
AAGCATAAAGGAGTATAAAGCAATTATACTCCAAAATAGAGGTTAAAAAAAAAACATGATAATCTCATTAGAAGTAGAAAAAGCCTTTGACAAAATTCTACATCCAATTATGATAAAAACTCTACAGAAAGTAGGCATAGAGGGAACTTACCTCAACATAATAAAGGCCATATATGAAAAACCCACAGCAAACATCGTTCTCAATGGTGAAAAACTGAAACCATTTTCTCTACGATCAGGAACAAGACAAGGTTGCCCACTCTTTCCACTATTACTCAACATAGTTTTGGAACTTTCAGCCACAGCAACCAGAGAAGAAAAAGAAATAAAAGGAATCCAAATCAGAAAAGAAGAAGTAAAACTGTCACTGTTTGCTGATGAGATGACACTATACATAGAAAATCCTAAAGATGCCACCAGAAAACTACTAGAGCTAATCAATGAATTTGGGAAAGAAGCAGCATACAAAATTAATGCACAGAAATCTTTTGCATTCCTATACACTAATGATGAAAAATCTGAAAGCGAAATTAAGAACACACTCCCATTTACCACTGCAACAAAAAGAATAAAATATCTAGGAATAAGCCTACCTAAGGAGACAAAAGACTGGTATGCAGAAAACTTTAAGGCACTGATCAAAGAAATTAAAGACGATACAGATGGAGAGATATACCATGTTCTTGCATTGAAAGAATCAACATTGTGAAAATGACTATAAGACCCAAAGCAAACTACAGCTTCAATGCAATCCCCATCAAACTACTCACAGCATTTTTCACAGAAAAAGAACAAAAAAATTTACAATTTGTATGGAAACACAGAAGACCCCGAATAGCCAAAGCAATCTTGAGAAAGAAAAACAAAGCTGGATGAATCAGGCTCCCTGACTTCAGACTATACTACAAAGCTACAGTAATCAAGACAATACATTACTGGTATAAAAACAGAAATATAGATCAATGGAACAGGATAGAAAGCCTAGAGATAAACCCATGCACATATGGTCACCTTATGTTTAATAAAGGAGGCTAGAATATACAATGGAGAAAAGACAGCCTCTTCAATAAGTGGGAAAAATGGAGAGATACATGTAAAAGAATGAAATTAAAGCACACCCTAACACCATACACAAAAATAAACTGAAAATGGATTAAAGAACTAAATGTAAGTCCAGAAACTATCAAATTCTTAGAGGAAAACATAGGCAGAACACTCTATGACATAAATCACAGCAAGATTCTTTTTGACCACCTCCTAGAGAAATGGAAATGAAAACAAACAAATGGGACCTAATGAAGCTTAAAAGCTTTTGCACAGCAAAGGAAACCTTGAACAAGACGAAAAGACAACCCTCAGAATGGGAGAAAATATTTGCAAACGAAGCAACTAACAAAGGATTAATCTCCAAAATATACAAGCAGCTCAGGCAGCTCAATATTAAGAAAACAACCAACCCCATCCAAAAATGGGCAGAAGACCTAAATAGACTTTTCTCCAAAGAATATATACAGATTGCCAACAAACACATAAAAGGATGGTCAATATCACTAATCATTAGAGAAATGCAAATTCAAACTACAATGAGGTATCATCTCACACCGGTCAGAATGGCCATCATCAAAAAGTCTAGAAACAATAAATGCTGGAGAGGGTGTGGAGAAAAGGGAACGCTTCTGCACTGTTGCTGGGAATGTAAATTGATACAGCCAATATGGAGAACAGTATGGAGGTTCCTTAAAAAACTAAAAATAGAACTACCATACGACCCAGCAATCCCACTACTGGGCATATACCCTGAGAAAACCATAATTCAAAAAGAGACATGTACCCCAATGTTCAGTGCAGCACTATTTACAATAGCCAGGACATGGAAGCAACCTAAATGTCCATCGACAGATGAATGGATAAGGAAGATGTGGCATATATATATACAGTGGAATATTACTCAGCCAAAGAAAGAAATGGAGTTATTTGTAGTGAGGTGGATGGACCCAGCGTCTGTCATACAGAGTGAAGTCATAAGTCAGAAAGAGAAAATCAAATACCGTATGGTAACACATATATATGGAGTCTCAAAAAAAAAAAAAAAAGGTTCTGATGAACATAGGGGCAGGACAGGAATAAAGACGCAGACGTAGAGAATGGACTTGAGCACACAGGGAGGGGGAACTGTAAGATGGGATGAAGTGAGAGAGTTGCATTGACATATATACACTACCATATGTAAAACAGATAGCTAGTGGGAAGCAGTCGCATAGCACAGGGAGATCAGCTCGGTGCTTTGTGACCACATAGAGGTGTGGGATAGGGAGCGTGGGAGGGAGACGCAAGAGGGATAGCATATGGGAATATATATATACGTGTAGCTGATTAACTTCATTATACAGCAGAAACTAACACAACATTGTAAAGGAATTATACACCAATTAATATGTTAAAAAAAAGACATAAGCAGAATAAGCATCTCAATTGCAAACATGTAAATAAAACTTTAGAAAAAATAAAAATAAAGAAAATAAAGAATAAAATAAAATATACTGGGGAATAAAATACATTAGGTTGAAATTTTAAAAAAATCTGAACAGCAAAATAAAAAAAATACACTGGGGAATAAATACATTACGTAGAAATCAGAAATTTAAAAATTTAGTCAGACTAAATAATTTATTATCATGAAGGCTAATATAAAAACAGAAATTTCCTCTTTTCATATATTTTATATGCCTGGAAACAGCAATGAGCTTATTATCACATTCATTTTTTTTTGGCTGAAAGATAAATACCTTAAGATTTATATTCAGGAAAATTATATCTATTTCCATGTTCATCTATGCAAAAGATTATACTAAATTAGTACTTGGAAATTATTTAAAAGTGAGTATTTTCACCGTATATTCCAAAGAAAACAATTTTTTAAGGATTTAAATTAAATCACTGGCAACAAAAATTGATTTAAGTTATGAAGCATGAGATAACATTAAAAACATAGCTTATAATTAAGCAAAATTGTGATATACCTTTGGAGTCTTTCCATCTACATTTGGATATATTTGTACTATTTCTTTTCCTTGCATTTGGCTGTTTTCTGTTTGGCTTTCTTTCTGGTCTCCTCTATCCTCTGTAGGACTTATTTTCTGGGATGTTTCTACAATAACTGTTCCCAAATTTTTTAAGGTCTGTGCTTCAGAATCACTGATTTTGGAAAAAAGAGGGGATATAAAGCCCAAGAAGAAGAGTTGTTAAACGTATGTCTTTAAGTTCAAGACCAAATAATATTACAGCACAGGTTATATAGGTAGCTACAAGTTTAATTTGGGCATTTACTGGTTCTCATCGTTAAGAGAGAAAATTACTCTAAATATATTGAGAGACAATTAGTTTAAATATATTTTTAAAAATTATAAAATCTCATCAAGAAGTTAGATTATCTAATATCACATGCTTGCAGCATCACTTCTATAGTATTTCTCCAAGTGTTAACTCAGGAAGCACATGTTTTAATGCTTGCAGGGTTGGAACACTCACTACTTTCTGACCCAGGGCAGAAAGCTTTAATATTTCTAAAAGAAAGTTTTCTCCTAGTCTGGAACAAAATCTGAATCTCTGAACCTTTCATGAATTGATCTAGTTCCATCTCTTATGGGTATTCATCATTCAATATAATACTTGTTAAGCACTAACTATGTACCAGGCACTTTTCTGGGCACAAGGGTAAAGTGGTGAGTGAAAAAAAAAAATAGATGAAACTCCTTGCCCTCAGGTAGCTTTCAGCCCAGTGGGGCGGGGAGACAGGTGACAAAGAAGAGGACTAAGTTATATATATATATATATAAAACACATCGTATGTTAATAGTTTGTGTTAAAGAAAAAAAATAAAGGGAAGAAGATTAGAAGTGCTGGTGTTGATGCTGAGCAGAAATTTAAGTTCAATCCCTTTTCCACATGGATGATCTAACTATTTGGATATAGTTATATGATGCTTGCAACATCTCTAAGGAAAACATCCCTAGCTTGTTCAAGTACTCCTAACATGAATGCTTTTGAGATGCTTTCCCATCCTGGTCCCTCTTGAAAAGTACACCAGCTTATTTTGATGGAGCATTATGTCCAGAATTCAATTTCATACTTCAAGTGTACAATGAGAAGTACTTAGTAGTACTCCTGGTAGATGTGGACTAAATTTGTATAAGCTTTTCCAGCATGCATATTGTACTGAGACTCTTACAGGATTTAACAAAATATACTTTTACATTCACTATTACAAAGTGCCATATTTTCCCATTGCATAGTTGAACAATTAACATTTTATAGCCAAGTAAAGGACCCTGTAGTCTTTTGGATAACTATATCTTCCCAGTCTATTGAGATCTTTGGGGATTTTGATTCTATCTTGTAAAGTATTTTCCAGCCCTTTCAGTGTCACGTTATCCACAGATTTGATAAACATGTTTTGCTGAAATTCTGTCCTTCTTCTTCTAGGTATTAACAACTCCTCCTGATTATTACCTATCAGTGAATGGGCATTGATAAAGATACTTCATATATCGGGACCCACAAAATGCAGAGTGCCCCAGCGGCCCGGCCTGTGTCAGAAACTGGAACCTAAGTCAGCTGCACTAACGGGAAATTCATCACTGTCAAGGAAAGCTAACATATCACAATCCTCCAATTCAGCTTTAGCTAGTTTGCGAACTTTAGCTAGCTACCTTATCCTAGAAAATAGGACCCGCTAGCTTTACAAGAAAATCCCTGACCTCCTAGGCAGTCATGCCCTGTTTCTGCTTTACCTCTTATAATGCTCTATAAAACTTCCTCCTGCCCCAGATCCCTTGAAAGAGTGCTCCACAGCTTGTTAGGCACTGGACTCCCCTTATCCATGCATGTTTTCCCATGAATAGAGGTCTTCATGCTCGTTACTAAATCATATTATTTTTGTTCTTTGACATCATGCTCTTGTAATACTATTCAACTATGGGAAATAAATATTCATAAGGTAATAATTATATAATATTCTATATACAAATAAATAAAGGGCCAAGTTCTATTTTCCTCAGTATCCAAGTAAATTTCTTATATTTCAGACTATGAAAAGTTAAAAGAAATAGAATGTCCTGAAGTCCTGAGGCTCCATTGTGGGATTTCTAATTGCTTGAGAATTCTTTGCAGCTGAGTGATTCCTGAGACCATTCTGTCAGGCAGGAAATGTAACAATTAATCCTCACAGTATAAAACTGAGTTTCACTGCTAATAACTTAAATGACAATCCTATGTTTTAAGAGATATTGTGTGATACATCCCCCAAAATACGTGACCTTCTGCACATGCACCAAGAAGATGAAATTAAACTGAGTGTACTCCTTAACTTTCACATATTTATTCAGACATACATACACCAGTAAATATGTACCACTATATTATGAAGAGTGTGGTAGTACCAACTGGCTGAGATATAATTAGTAGATGAAACCAGAATTTCCTGGAAGACAAAGATAAACACTTAGTGGGTTTTAAGCTAAGTGGGATTTTATCTCTAACTGCTTTTGAGAACAGGGAAGAAAACCTTAGAAGAGGTAACAAGGAAACAGGAACGCAGATTTGGTCTTTCTTCCTTACTTTCGTAAATTTGTTTTTGAGTTTTTCACCTGTCTAAAGACCAGAGGCATGACCACTGATCGTTTAAAACAGTGGTTCGCAAACTTGTCTGCATATTGGAATCAGCTGGAGAGCCTCAAAACATACTGAAGCTTGTATCTCACTCCAGAAGTTATGATTTAATTGTTCTGGGATGTGGCCTGAGCTTTGGAATTTTTATGAGATCCCCAGGTGATTCTAATATGCAAACAAGTTTGAGAATTGCATTTTAAAATGTTTCAGATCTATGTCTAAGACAACTATCCAGAAACATCCCAAATCTAAAACAGATCATGACTGCAGATTTAAAAAAAAAAAAAAAAAACTTGGGAAAATAAAAGGAAATATGCGCCATCATAAACCAAGACAGAATTATGGAAAATTGTTCCATGTGTCTGTTAACAATTCTGGCCACATTAAACTTCCGTATTATCTAGGTATAAAAAGAGGTGTTCTATTATCCACTTGCCTTTGTGGTTTTACTGATGTGCTTCAATGTATGAATGTATAGCCAGGGGTAAGGGTAAGAAATATTATAGATTTTTAGTATTCCCCTGTTGTTATTCACTAGGGGTTAGATAACTTAAAACTAGGAATCTGTAGAGCTTTAACTTTAAAGAACTAATTTTTAACCTCCTTCAATTAAAGTTAGCACAATGACTTTGCATAATACATACATGAAATAATTAGTGAAGATGGTTCTTAATTTAAAGGATGTTAAACAGCTTGTAGACATCTGGTAACAAGCTGAAATGGGTCATTCAAAATTTATCTAACTAAATTAAGGGGAAAAAATGTTTCTCCTCCCAGGTTGCCATGTCACAAGATAACTAAACCGACTTAGTAGGCTTGCCTGGGAATCCTTAGCTGTCAGTGGTGAATATGCAAAGGGCCAGCAAATTAAATCAACCTGCCAAACTGTCAATTTCAAGCCTCATGACTGCATGAAAATAGCATCACTGGAAGAAATCAAGCATTGCCTTCTTTTGGGTTTCCTGGCACCTATTCAAACACTCATGCAGTTGTGGCTAATTTTGCATGCAAATTTCAGTCAATAAGCTCAGAACAAGACCTCCCAAGATATTTCAAAGGATCTGACAGTATTTTTTCTGAATACCAAATCGACAGTAGTTGAAATTCAATCTCCACTTGCTGGTGCTTTACATATGCACAGTGTCTCCACCACTGAGCTAAGTTAATGAGAGCCTTACCTGCTTTCGCACACATCCTCCCAGTCGTCCTTGCTGAGGTTCTCAAACACATTGCTCATGACCTTGATGGAGTGATTGAGAACAGTGTGGTAACGACCCACGGCGCGCTTTTTCTTGGCCGCTTTAAATTTAACCTTGGTAGTGGTTGCCTTAAAATCAGATTGTCTAGATCCAGATCTCACTTCCGTGGTGGCCATCTCAGATTTAGCTTTGTCTGCTGAACGCTGTAATTTCTCCACTGAATTCATCAGCTCTTCATTTTCATTTCTCAACTCATTAGCTTCTGCCACTTGTCTCCTTAGGGAAGTGACTTCTATCTCCAGCTCACTGAGTTTTACTTGAAGTTCAGCTTTGTCTTTTTCTACATCTTTACTTCCCTTTTGCAGTTGTTCCAGCTCTTTTTCTCTGGTCTTTGCGTCTTCTTGCTGCTGTTTTACAAGGGATTTCAGGAAATCATTTTCTTTTATTAATTTTTTATTCCCTTCTTTTAATTTTCTTGACCTTTTCTCAAAAGATTTTAGCCGATTTTCCAATTCAATGACCTAAACAGAAAAGTTTAATTTATTCTTTTAAAAGTCCAAAACCAGAATGTACTGTATTTTTATTGTCATTTCTAACTTATGAAAATAAAATTTCATTTAGCACAAGGACAAAATAAATCTAAAGTACTTAATTTCTAAATAATTCTAAGGTGGTGTACATAAATACATTCTAAAATGCAATAATACATCTGTTGAATAAAGGACAGATGGTAAAAGAAGTTAAAATTCTACACAATGTGACACAGAACTAAGTATGCTAATAAGCTCTGCAGAGTTCTCTGAGACTGTAAGTGCTTTGGCTTTATAGTCTACTGTTGGGAAGGAAAAAAAATTCCTTCTACCCTTCTAGGTTCTTTGGCTGGTCTCAGAATGAAATTGATATAAGACAGATTAACAAGAGAAGAACAAAAATTTAATATCACGTATACCTCCTGTATACTTGGGAGATACCCAGGAAAACTGAGTAACTCCCCGAAATGGCCTAAGCCATCACCTTAAATACCATTTTCATCTAAAGACTACGTAAGATTTTGGTGGGTGGGAGTCAGTTATAGGAGGTTCCCAGGAAAAGCACAGTAAACAAGGGTCTGGCTGTTAAGCAGATTTAGGTCCTTGCCTTCTCCACTGGTTACACTTTTAGAGATTTGGTCATCTTCATCTTCCTGGTACAGCAAGGTATACCCTCTTACAAATGGAGATTTCCCTTATAAATGTAAATGATTCTTACAAAGGGATAACTTCTACTCAGTTTTCAGAGCTTTTCCTATGTCTGTAGTTTCTTAAAAATAATCAGCCTAAAATAATCAATATGCAAAAGAGACATATTTTGGGGTGATATATTTTGCTCCCCCTCATTTTACTACTCGTGAAAAAGAATACTTTCAGAGAAAAACAATTTATACAAAAAGTCTGAAAACAGTACATAGGGAAACTTTATTATTAAAATAAAATTAGCCTTCAATATTTAACTATCATATGAAAAACAGATGACCTAAATACAAAATGATCTATTGAGGCTGCTTTTTCCTAAATTATAAAAATATAATTTTAATAGTTGTGAGGTCCTTAGTTTATACAATACAGGAACTTTTTACCAAAAAAGGAAATCTAACAATGTTAAAATAATTATTTCAAGGTTTCATATGAATTAATTTTTTTACATTTATTTCATTAAACAGTGTTCATGTTGTAGGACACAAAAATAATATATAATTCTTGAACTCAATTAATTTCAAAAACTATTCAGAAACAAAGACAATTGCACAAATAAAGCTAATAAAGGATAGAATCTAAGTGCCATAAGTCTGGACATAAAGGAAAGAGCAACTGATTCTAAGCCATGAGTACAAAAATTTCAAGGAGGAGTTGATTTCAACTTAAATCTTGAAAAATATTCAACACTGTAAAGCACTGTTGCGGAGGAAGACATTTCTCTCTACCCTTCTGTGTTCTTATGGCTGGTCTAAGAATTAAATTGACATGAGACAGATTAACAGGAGAAAATCAAAGGTTTTATAACATGTGTACATGGGAGAGACCCAGGAAAACACAGTAACTCAATGAAATGGCCAAAACCCTCCTCGCCTTAAATACCATTTTCAGCTAAAGAGAAAAGAGGATGTTGGTGCTAGTGGTTTAGGAGGAAGGCAATTAACAAGGAGATGGAAAAGCAAATTCGTGGTAAACAAATGTTTGCTGAACCATGCAGAGACAACAGGACACAGAGAGAAATTTTAACAGACAATTTGCTAGATTCTTCCCTGACAACACACACCTAGTTTATACTACAGTTATCTATGGTGATAGTTCCCTTCCTGGAATAGGTCCTCTATCTTCATTCTCTTAGGCAGTCAGGTGGAAGGTCAAAGTTTCTTCCTGAGTCTTTTGGGCCCTGATTGTTTTTGACTCAAAATAATCCATATGCCAAAGAGACTTTTGGAGTGGCAAATTTTGTTCCTTTATAGTACATTTTACCATTTATAAAAATTTTTAATAAACACAATCTCTTCTGATAATCTCAAAAACAGGTGAGGTAAGTAGAACTGATAATTATCTTCCCAGAAGAGGAAATGGAAGCTCTGAAAACTTAACACACAGACGTAAACATTTCCTGGTTAAACTGGGATTCAAGTTCAGGATTTTGTGCCTATCCCACTATTCCACAAGCCATATGGGGAAGAAGACTTTCCCAGATATATGTGGAAAATGAACAAAGAACTAGGGTCAAGAAAGAAAGAGTCAAGCAAGAAACTTTTATAGGTCTTAACAGGGCTTACTCTTGACCTGGAGTAGATGTATATGAGTTTGCACCAGACTACTTGTAGACCTCTGTATATTTCTGGGAAACAAATTCTATTGATCCCTCTCAATGCAAATACTTTATTGGAGAGCTGGGTAATGTGACAAAAAAATACAACAATTGAAAAACTATATGGACTCATACTTACCTTAAAACAAATTCTTCAAAGGAGAAAACATTATTGATACATTGACAACCAATGATTTAAAATAATATTCGAGAAATACACAAAAAACTTATGCATACTCTTAACACTTTCCAGTTTACTGGACTTGACTCATGATGGTGAAGATCTAAGTTGTTTCCTAATGTGAGTTTCAGTCCTCTCTGATCCTTCTGCACCCTTAGTCTTCTTGTGAGTTCAACCCCCTTCATTTAATTCAACAGTCATTTACCGATTGGTTATGCTGCCCTGGGACATGGATATTTCCCAACACAATATGAAGAATCTCAGCTAATTTTAATCAGTTTTTTCCATAGTATGATATACTCCCTACTGTTGGACTTATGTCTTTGTAGGGCTTACTCTTGACCTGAAATAGAGGTATATGAGTTTCTACCAGAATATTGTAGACCTCTGTATATTTCTGTGAAACAAATTCTGTTGTTCTTTCTCAATGCAAATACTTTATTGGAGAGCTGGATAATGTGACAGAAAATACAGTGTTCAGGAATACATGAACATTTTTACTTTTTCCAAATCACTCTATCACGAAATTATAGTCTCCATTTACTAAAAAATACTACAAGCAGAAAAAGAATACCACCTTTTTCTCTTTGGTTTCTCTCAGCGGTTTTTAATCACTGCCCCAAACAGCATAGTTTTCATAAATATACTTTAAAATATTTTAGCATGTTAGATTCCAGGGTGGAGTGAATAGAAGAGACTGTATTTTTAAAAATTATTTTATGAAAATAAACAATTATACCTTTAAAAAATGATTTTGACAGTGGTGATATAAAAATATTAGTAAGAAGCAGTGCAATCTAGGGGAAATTGAATTTTGAGCCTGGTCTGGATCTCACTTCTAGCTCTGATTGCTTTACCTGGTAAAATATTTAACCTATTTTACCTTTAGTTTCCTCATCTGTGAAATGGGAATAGTAACAGCTATTTTGCAGGTTACAAGCATTAAATATGATCATATACCACAATTCTCAGTAGATGGTAAGTTCTAGACGGTTCATTATCATCATCATCATCATCATCATTATCATTATTGCCTCTGTTACTGTTAATCATAACAGCTAGTTAATAATATTACTTGAGCTAAAATATAATTACTTGCACTAAATATTGCTGAATTATCTATTAAATCAACTTTACACTTTTTTTTTTTTTTTTTTGCGGTACACGGGCCTCTCACTGTTGTGGCCTCTCCCGTTGCGGAGCACAGGCTCCGGACGCGCAGGCTCAGCGGCCATGGCTCACAGGCCCAGCCGCTCTGCGGCACGTGGGATCCTCCCGGACCGGGGCACGAACCGGCGTCCCCTGCATCGGCAGGCGGACTCCCAACCACTGCACCACGAGGGAAGCCCCTCAACTTTATACTTTTGATTAAAATATAACATAATGAAGAAATGTAACAAACATCTTAAATTTGAGATTTCAGTTTTGGAAATTGGCATTATTTTTTTTATTTTAAGATTGGGTACAACTCATGAAAATTTTAGATACCAGTGGAAGAGTACCTTTTTAAGGTCTGTTATGTTTAAAATATTTAAAGTCTGTTAACTGCCTAATGTGAATCTATGTTTAAACATAAGAACTGGTCAAAATTATTTGCATTTAAGTTTAAAATGGAGGACAAGAGAGATACTACTTCTAAAGAATTTGATAAGGGAAAGTCCATAGCACATATTAAAGTGTTATTCAAGGTATACTCTCAAAAAATTGTCAAACTGATTTCACCTTTCCAAAAACAGAAAGGAAAATTTCAATATATATTTGAAAATGAAAGTCTGAGGAAGTGTTAAAGGCATTTGGTTTGTGTGGTATTAGATCATCTCAAGTCCAGTACTGAGCATTTAATTTACCAAAAAGATGGCTCCTTTCAAAACTGAAATAAAACACCTGACTTTTTAAAGTTTGTGTATTACTTTGTTAGAGCTGCCATAACAAAGTACACAGACTGGGTGGCTTCAACCCTAATAACCTCATTTTAACTTAATTAAAATTTTAAAGACCTCCATCTTCAAATATAGTCACATTCTGAGATACAGGGGATTAGGACTTTGACGTAAGAATTTGGGTGGGGGACACAACTTATCCCTTAACAGAGTGAAATGTTAAGGCATTATTTTAAAAAGGATCTACTTACATGTTTCATTTCTACTATGTATTATACAAATATTGTTTTCATGTTTTTACTGTCTTTTAAACCCATTTTGAATGAATTTCATATATATCCTTCTAAAATAAGGGAACTCAACTAAAGGGGTTAAATCATGACTCATACAATTGCATTAGGTTAATATTTAAAAAAACAGTGACAAATTAGTACACTAATTTGACACATGGTCCAATGAAAACAATTTCTGTTGGCTTTTAAGACTTAAAATGGCTTTCTGGATCTACTATGGTAGTAGTCAATGAAGGGGAGCAGAATTTTGCCACCCCAAAATGTCTCTTTGACATATGTCTTATCTTGAGCTGGTTGTTTTTAAGAAACGGCAGACACAAGGAGAGGCTCTGAAAACTGAGTAGTAACTGACTGCCCAGCCCCGACATCTTTTCTTGTCTTTAGCTGAGGAAGGTGTATAAGGTGACGGCTTGCACCATTTCAGGGTGTTACTTCAGTTTTCCTGGGCATCTCCTATGTATACAGGAAGTATGCCTGTTGTTAAACTTCTGTTTGTTTTTTCCTGTTAATCTGTCTTTTTATTACCGGGGATATCTCATCTGAGAACCTAAAAGAATAGAGGAAAAATTCCTTTCCTCCTCCACATCATTTATGGCAGTTGGAATGAAATAATAAACTTCTCTAGGTTTCTACCCTAACGTAGTAAGTAGTAGTGTAGTACAATATACCCACAGAAATAAAAATTATACAAAACCTGGCAAAAAAGAATATTGTTCTGAAACAAAAAAGATAAATTGTTATAAACTGTATCACGTTCTAGCTGGCAGTACATACATTATTTCAATTACTTATTTTATCTTAAGATAAATGAACATGAGCATTTCTTGTTCTTTATGTTATAATATGAAACTGATATGTTCATTCAGTAATAATGAGATGACGTCCTGTGTTACCTGAGCATATGGCAAGTGTTAGGAGTATAAGGAATCATATCATCTGCTGTATATCACTAGATTTCCTACGAATCAATTCACAGACAGATAAAATGTAGGTAGCTACATTAATATTTTTGTCTATATATCTGTAAACTTCCAGCTTTTTCTAAGAATATTTCCTTTATAACAATAACAAAAAGTATTAAAATAAAACCAAGCCCACTTAACTGAAATTGATGACAATGTTATTTATATACAAAAATGTAAATTAAGTACAAAGTTGTAAAGATAAATGTTAAGATTTTTAAACAACATTTTACTATTAAAGACAGCCATGTTGTAAAGTGAGTATAGGGTTTATACAGAGTGGTTCTATTAAAACAGGGAGAGCTATACCAAATCATATGGGCATAAATTTTTATCTAAAATGAGATGAGACATGTATAATTTTCAAGTTTAAAATTAAAATTATAAATATATTACCATTTTACTGCATAAAGCTAAAACTATGCTTTTTTTTTAGTTCAAATATTGTACATCTGTATGCGTTTTGAAATGTAACAGAGAAAGTAAAATACTTAAGTTATACCTAATAAACACATAGAGGGTAAATTTTTATACTTTCTATTGTTATCATTCTTTTTATCTTTGAAAATATTTTAAACCTATGTCAACACAAGCATGAGTGTTTCCACATTTACTTCACTAACACTGATTTTTTAACCCCATTTTTGTAAGCCAATGATTTTGAATTTAAATTAAGGATTCACACAAGGTTTAAGTTCATGAGGCCTCGTTTTAAAATATAATCCTTTATGTTAAAATTCAGATTTAACTTGCTCAGTTCAATATCGTAAAGATTAGACTACCTTCTGCAATGTCTGCTCCGACATTTCTTTCCAGTTCTTCTCTGGAGTACTCTTCTTGACCCCATCATCTTCACCGTATCTAAAGAGTTCTTCTGGCAGAGAATAAATAATATATTATGGTACCTCATATGCTCCTGAAACACTGTTCTGTCATTTTAAGAAAAAGGGGTGTATGGTTTCTCAACTATGAATAACGTAGTCTATTTTATTGTCAAGTATTTGGCCAGTAACTGAATGGTGACCTTTTTCAAGATTTTCAGTCTCACAATTATGTATCTTTATAGTGTCCCTTTCTTTTTTTGCAGTGTAAGATTTTCAAAGGTATAACAGATCTGCAGGTTAACAATGCTGTATTTTTATTCCCATTTTCATTCTTTTGTAGACCATTCCCCTTTGCCTTAAAAGCAGAATTCACTGCCTTTTTATCTACACAGTCACTACTAGTTTTGTTCTCTGGATCTTGTTCCCTGCCAGGAGGATCAGAGTGATTGCTGAACAAAGCAAACAGTAACAGAATTAGGGTAGACTGAAACTGTAACACCCCCTACCACCACCTTTCTTTAAAGTAAAAGATCATGCACTGGGCAGAGTAAAGCATAAAAATCACATTTCCAGAAAAAGTGACTTTATAACAAATAGAAACCCAGGTAATGGGTAAAGTTGTTCCTACAAATCATTCCTACACTACCCAGGCATTTGACTAATAAAACCCCTTCGAACAAGCAAAACTGTATAAGCAACATAACAACATTAAAGGAAAAAAAATCATAAAACTTCAGTTAATATTATTAGAATTGAAATACATTAAAACCTATAAATATTTTTTTCTTAGAAGATAAATTATGGTGACAAATTTAACATTTTCTTACTGAATTATTTTTGAAATACACATTTCTCAAAGAATCAAAAAGGGGGCAAAAACAATGCATAAAGCTAAAAGGATACCTATCTGTGTTCGTCTGAGATGATTTTGCTTTAAAGTATGCTTGGCTGCTGTAGGTCAGTATGAAACTTTGATTTATCAACAAAGAAAAAAGAAAACAATATTACTCTCTGTAGAGTAGAAATCCTCTTGGTATAAACAGTGACTAACAAGTTTGTTAGAGTGAATTAGGCATTTCTTTTGTCTTTGAAACATGACATATCCAATTAAAACTTCTGTACTCCTGAAATAAATAGAACACTATCCTAAGGATAATAAAAGCTAGAATAGGTAGAATTTGCCACCCGGGGAATATGTACCTTTATCTTGATGATAATCTGTTGGTTCCCGAGTTTCTTTTTCTAGTCCCTTAACTCCATGGTGCTGAATTCATTTACAAAACTCTTTCAGCAATATAGAAATAATATGCAAATACAATTCATCTGTTCTAGTCATTTAAATATCTGCTATAGTTCTAAGTAAAATATTTACACTTAAAAATAAGAAAATAGTTCTATATTCAAAGACTGTACAGTGCTAAAAGTAGCTAAATAATTCCAACAATATAAATGTTGAAGACTGATTTAAAAATGAATTTGATTGCTGCTTTTGTGCTCCTAGGTGTGTGCAAGATTCCCTGGTGGACTGGAAGACCATGTTCACTTGTGGTTTTCTGTTGAAAACTTTGTTTCTCACCTTCACAGGTTTTACAAAGAATACATGGCAGCTAGGCCCAGGCCGTGGAGAGGAACAAAGACCCAACTCTCTGCCACTTGATTCCCTTCCCCTTCAAGGATCTCAGGATTTGGGAAGTGAACCAAGAGGACCTAGTTAGAAATATACAGTTCTATTTTTGTCCTTTGGTGGATGTGTGAGAATATGCTTCTCCTTACTGGAAATTTATTTTAAAAACTGTGGATTTAAATGCTTTACTTTTATTTTTACCACTATACAAATTCATTCTGATTTATATTCTTTCTCAGGTGTTTCTTCTCTCCCCACTTTTTCTTTTTAACTTTTAACTTTGCTTACTCATAGTTGTTTAAACATTTTTCTCTATCGCCTATGTTTTTTTGGTCCCCTTAATTCTCCTGGATTACATTATAAATTAATGTAAGTCCTTCTGCAACTTTTTCTCCTTCTTTTAGATTCTCTTTTAGCTATTTTAACAAATTAATATTAAAAATCTGTTATCATTATAAGGGATTGCAGAATATGCCAGCCTAATATATGCCACTTTGGTATATTGATTATTTTCAGCAGTAGGAACTTCAAAAGCTGCAAATGCAGGTAGAGGCTTTCTCTGAACTCCCCTTATCTGCCAGAAGACCCTCCAGAAGGAACTTGAGTGTTATTACCCACTCCCCTAAAGTTTCATCAACCAGAGAAGATTAACTCTTATCACAGGAGAGGAAACTAGAAGTCCACACTATACCCAGACAAGCTTTACTATAAACTATCATTCCTCTCAGCTAGTCTTCTATGGGCCCATTCATCTTTTCTAAAATCATTTACTCTCCCCTAAGAGGCCTACATCCCTCCTCCTCTCTCCCTATTAAGACAGTATGTAATCCTGAATTCTAAGGCCACCTCTTTGAGTACTCACTCTTCCCTGGGTTTCTTCCATGTGTATACCATGAGGTATAAACATTAATAAATTTCTGGTTTCCTCTTGCTAATCTGTCTTTTATTATAGGGGTTTCAGCTAAGAAGGGTAGAAGGAAAATTCTTATTCCTCCCCTACAATTATATTTTTACTCATCTTAATACGATGCTTCCTACACTATCTTAAAGGTCTGTTTGTGATTGTATCAACTTGGGATATAAAGAAAGGAGAATAGGTATCTTGTGTATTGGCAATTTCCTAAAAAATACTGAAACCGAGCAGGACCCTGTGGAGGCTCCTGGGTATGAAAGTCTTTCTGTGTCCCCCGTTCCTTGTTTGTAGAGAACAGACTCCAGCCTCCATGACCTTTCCTGAGTCCCAAAGGGCAGATTCAAACAGTTGCTAATCATGGAAGGGAGGGGCTGCAGAGACAAGGCAGGAGCAGCCAAGAAACAATAGTGCAGCCTTGGGGCAGGTCCTGGTTTCACCTCAAGGGATACACACAACAGTACCTTTGAGCTCTTTACAGACCTAAAATCCCCAACAAACGGAAGATGTTAGCATTCTTCCTTCCAGAGAAGACCAGCTGAGGCCAGATTAAAGGAACCATAGAAGCTCATCAAGAGATGGCCTGAGACCAGATTAAAAGAGTGCAGGCCCTGCACACACCCTAATCTTATCGGCAAACTCACCCCTGAACTATTGCTGTAAAACTCCTCACCAAATCCTCCCAGGTTGGGACACACAGTTTTCAAGGGCAGGAGCCCACTGTGTCCCCCCTTTGCCTGGCAAAGCAATAGAGCTATTCTTTCCTACTTCACCCAAAACTCTGTCTCTGAGATTCAACTGGGCACCAGGGCACAGAGGCCGAGTTTTTGGCATCAATATTACTATTTTTTCTTCACTTTTAGGAAAAGTGAATATATTACTTTAGAGGGTACTTGCCATAACATACAGTAAGAAATATATATTTGGTCTTTTTCCCTGGCTCCCCACACAAAGCTTCTAAAGTCCTTGGAATTTCATAAGTGATAGAGGTGAGAGGATTATCTTCTGGTATTCATAACAAGCCTCTTTGCACAAGGTTCCCCATAAATCTATTTTCCTTTATATTTCACTTCTACTTAACACAAGCTGAATATAAAAATGTTGTTAGAGACACCAACAAAAGTTGCAGGGTGCAAAATTAATACACAGAAATCTCTTGCATTTCTATACACTAATAATGAAAGATCAGAGAGAAGAATTAAGGAAACAATCCCTTTTACCATCACATCAAAAAGAATAAAATACCTAGGAATAAAATTACCTAAGAAGGCAAAAGACTTGTACTCAGAAAACTATAAAACACTGATGAAATAAATCAAAGATGACACAAACAGATGTAAAGATATACCATGTTCTTGGATTGGAAGAATCAACATCATCAAAATGACTATACTACCCAAGGCAATCTATAGATTCAATGCCATCCCTATCAAATTATCAATGGCACTTTTCACAGAACTAGAACAAAATATTTTAAATTTGTATGGAAACACAAAAGACCCCAGATAGCCAAAGCCATCCTGAGAAAGAAAAACAGAGCTAGAGGAATCAAGCTCCCTGACCTCAGACTATACTACAAAGCTACAGCCATCTAAACAGTACGGTTCTGGCACAAAAACAGAAACATAGATCAATGGAACCAGATAGAAAGCCCAGAAATAAACCCATGCACCTTTGGTCAAGTAATCTACAACAAAGGAGGCAAGAATATACAATGGAGAAAAAACAGTCTCTTCACTAAGTGGTGCTGGGAAAACTGTACAGCTACATGTAAAAGAATGAAATTAGGACATTCTCTAACACCATAATACACAAAAATAAACTCAAAATGGATAAAAGACTTAAATTTAAGACTGAATACTTAAAACTCTTTGAGGAAAACATAGGCAGAACACACTATTACATAAATCACAGCAATATCTTTTCAGATCTACCTCCTAGAATAATGAAAATAAAACCAGAAATAAACAAATGGGACATAATTAAACGTAAAAGCTTTTTCACAGCAAAGGAAACCATAAACAAAATGAAAAGACAACCCACAGAATGGGAGAAAATATTTGCAAATGAAGCGACCAACAAGGGATTAATCTCTAAAATATAAAAACAGATCATACAACTCAATATCAAAAAAACAACCTAATCCAAAAATGGGCAGAAGACCTAAATAGACACTTCTCCAAAGAAAACATACACATGGCCAAAAAAGCACATGAAAAGATGCTCAACATCACTAATTATTAGAGAAATGCAAATCAAAACTACAATGAGGTATCACCTCACACTGGTCAGAATGGCCATCATCAAAAAGTCTACAAACAATAAATGCTGGAGAGGGTGTGGAGAAAAGGGAACCCTCCTACACTGCTGGTGGAAATGCAAATTGGTACAACCACTATGGAGTTTCATTAAAAAACCAAAAGTAGAAATGCCATATGATCCAGCAATCCCACTCCGGAGCATATATCCAGAGAAAACCATAATTCGAAAAGATACATGCACCCCAATGTTCACTGCAGCACTATTAACAATAGCCAGGACACAGAAGCAACCTAAATGTCCATCAACAGACGAGTGAATAAAGAAGATGTGGTACATATATACAACGGAATATTACTCAGCCATAAAAAGAACGAAATAACGCCATTTGCAGCAACATTGGTGGACCTAGAGACTGTCATACTTTATGAAGTCAGACAGAGAAAGACAAATAATATATGATATCACTTATATGTGGAATCTAAAAAAAAAGACACAAATGGACTTCTTTACAAAACAGAAATAGAGTCACATATGTAGAAAACAATCTTATGGTTCTGGGGGGAAAGGTGGGGGAAGGATAAATTGGGAGATTGGAATTCACATATACACGCTACTATATATGAAATAGATAACTAGTAAGGACCTACTGTATAGCACAGGGAACTCTACTCAATATGCTGTAATGGCCTATATGGGAAAAGAATCTAAAAAAGAGTGGATATATGTATATGTATAAATGATTCACTTTGCTGTACACTTGAAACACAACATTGTAAATCAACTATACTCCAATAAAAACTTTACAAAAAGAATAAACCAGAATAAATAAAAATACACAAAATATACTATGAAGGCTCCCACTGACCTAAGATGAAACAATCTGAATATCAAAAAGAATAATGCCTTCAATGGATTAAAAAATCTTTAAATATATCAACAGAAGTTCTGAGTTTCTAACACTAACAAAAGCCACCAACTCATTGATCACCTTTGAAGGATGCTAGGTCACCAAATGAAAATTGGTAAAGAGGTGTAATCAAGATTTTTCTTGCCTTTCCTCTACAAACTGTATTTCAGGATAACCAAATAGTTATCCATATTCTTCTTCATAGAATTACAGATAAAAAGTGCACAAAAAATGCTAAAATCAGAAAATTGCTGTGTTGCAACCCCAAATGAAATAATGAATTTTGATAACAATAACCAATGGATGCTAAAACCAGTAAATGAAACATTGATTGGGAATTTAATAATAGAGGGATTAGGCTGAAACTACCTGAAGTTCCTAATTAATCTTAATATTATTTAAAGTGGGATAAACCAGAAAAAAAAAGAACATGCACCCCAATGTTCACTGCAGCCTATGTACAATAGCCAAGACATGGAAGCAACCTAAATGTCCATCGACAGAGGAATGGACAAACAAGATGTGGTACATAAATACAGTGGAATATTACTCGGCCATAAAAAAAGAATGAAGTAATGCCATTTGCAGCAACATGGATGGACCTAGAGATTATCATATTAAGTAAAGTAAGTCAGACAGAGAAAGACAAATATCATATCACTTATATGTGGAATGTAAAAAAATCATACTAATGAACTTATTTACGTAACAGAAACAGAGTCACAGACTTCAAAAACAAACTTATGGTTACCAAAGGGAAAAGGTGGGGGGTGATAAATTAGGAGTTTGAGATTAACATTTACACAGTACTATATATAAAACAGATAATCAACAAGGACCTAGTGTTATAGCACAAGGAACTCTACTCAATATTATGTAATAACCTATATGGGAAAAGAACCTGAAAAAAAATGGATATATGTATATGTATAACTGAATCGCTTTGCTGTACACCCGAAACTAACACAACGTTATAAATCAACTATATTCCAATATAAAATAAAATTTTTTAAAAAACTTAAGTTTCTGTCAATTTACGTCACAGTTATAAGATGTTATATGTAAGTCTCCTAGTAACCACAAAGCAAAAACCTACAAAAAACACATAAAAGATAAACAGACAGGGGGCTTCCCTGGTGGCGCAGTGGTTGAGAGTCCGCCTGCCAATGCAGGGGACACGGGTTCGTGCCCTGGTCCGGGAGGATCCCACATGCCGTGGAGCAGCTAGGCCCGTGAGCTATGGCCGCTGAGCCTGCGTATCCGGAGCCTGTGCTCTGCAACGGGAGAGGCCACAACAGTGAGAGGCCAGCGTACCGCAAAAAAAAAAAAAAAAGAAGATAGACAGGAATATATTTATACCACTAAAGAATGTCATCAAAACAAAAAGGAAGAGAGTAGGAGAAGAATAAAGGAAGTGGGTAGAACTACAAAAACAGCCAGTAAACAATGAACAAAAAAGCAATATGTATATACTTGTCAACAATTATTTTACCTGTAAATGCACGAAATTCTCCAAACAAAAGACACAGAGTAGCTGGATGAATAAAAACCCAAGACCCATCTATATACTGCCTACAAAAGACGCATTTTAGATTTAAAGACACACACAGACTGAACACAAAAGGACTGAAAAAGATATTCCATGCAAATGGAGACCGGAAGAAAGCTGGAGTAGCTACACTTACATCAGGCAAAATAGGCTTTAAGACAAGACTGTCAGAAGAGACAAAGATGGGTATTATATAACGATGAAGAGGTCACTCCAACAAGAGGATGTAACATTTGTAAATATTCACACACCCAACATAGGGGCACCTAAATATAGAAAGCAAATATTAAGAGACCTAATGGGAGAAACAGACAGACATACAGTAATTGTTCTGTTCAGATTTTCTATTCCATCATGATACAGTCTTGGTAGGTGGTATGTTTCTAGGAATTTATCCATTTCTTCTAGGTTGTGGAATTTGTTGGAATATATTTGTTAAAAGTATTTTCCTATGATTCTTTGTATTTCTGTGGTATAAGGTGTAACATCTCCTGTTTCATTTTTTAAATTTTATTTGAGTTCTCTCTCTTTTTTTCTTGGTAAGTATAGCTAAAGGCTTGTCAAAATTATTTATCTTTTTAAAGAACCAGCTCTGAATAGATTTATAACTGATAAGGAGATTGAATCAGTAATCAAAAACCTCCCAGCAAACAAAAATCAGATCCAGACGGCTTCATTAATGAATTCTGCCAAATATTTAAAGAAGAATTAATACCGATTCTTCTCAAACTCTTCCAAAATATATAAGAGGAGGGAGCTTTTCCAAGCTCAATTCACAAGGCCAGTATTATCCTGATACCAACACCAGAAAAGTACACCACAAGAAAAGAAAATTATAGGCCAATATCCCTGATGAATATAGATATAATGTCCTCAAAAAAATATCAGTAAACAAAATTCAACAATACACTACAAGGACCATACACTAAGATCAAGTGGGATTTATTCCAGCGATGCAAGGATGGGTTAACATCTGTAAATCAGTCAATGTGATACACCACATTACAAAAAGAAGGATAAAAATCATATGATCATCTCAACAGATGTAGGAATATCTTTTGACTATATTCAACATCCTTTCATGGTTAAAACCCTCAACAAACTGGGTACAGAGGGAATCTATCTCTACATAATGAGGGCCATATATGACAAGCCCACAGCTAATATCATACTCAATGGTGAAAAGCTAGAAGCTTTTCCTCTAAGATCAGGAACAAGATAAAATGCCCATTCTCACCACTTTTATTCAACATAGTATTGGAAGTCCTAGCCAGCCACTTAAGCAAGAAAAATAAATAAAAGGCATCCAACTGGAAAGGAAGAACTAAAACTGTCACTATTTGCAGATGACATGATATAGAAAACCCTAATGACTCCATCAAAAACTGTCAGAACTGCTAATAACTGTAAGAACTAACAAATTCAGTAAATTTGCAGGATACAAAATCGATATACAAAAAGCTGTTCTATTTCTTTATACTCACAATGAACTATCAGAGAAAAATTAAGAAAACAATCCCTAGGAATAAATTTAACCAAGGAGGTGAAAGACCTGTGTATTGAAAACTAAAAGACATTAATGAAAGAAACTGAAGAAGACAAACATAAATGGAAAGATATTTCATGCTCATTGATTGAAAGAACCAATATTGTTAAAATGTCTATACAACCCAAAGCAAACTACAGATTCAATGCAATCCTTATTAAAATTCCAATGGCATTTTTCAAAAGAAAAAACAAATTCAAATAACCCTAAAATCTGATGGAACCACAAAGTACCCCAAATAGTCAAAGCAATGTGAGAAAGAAGAAAAGTTGGAGGCATCACGTACGCCCTGATTTCAAACTATATTACAAAGCTAATATTTAAAACAGTATGGTACTGGCATAAAATAGGCGCATACATCAATGGAACAGAATAGAGCCCAGATATAAAAACAAGCTTATATGGTCAATTAATTTACAACAAAGGAGGCAAGAATATACAATAGGGAAAGGACAGTCTCTTCATTAAATGGTGTTGGGAAAACTGGACAGCCACAAGCAAAAGAATGAAACTGGACTACTATCTTATACCATATACAAAAATTCACTCAAAATGTATTAAAGGCTTGAACATAAGATCTGAAACCCTAAAATTCCCAGAAGAAAACAGAGGCAGTAAGCTCCTTAACCTAGATCTTGGGGATGATTTTTTGAATCTGACATCAAAAGCAAAAGCAACAATAGTAAAAATGAATAAGTTGGACTACATCATACTAAACATCTTCTGCACAGCAAAGGAGACCATAAACAAAATAAAAAAGCAACCTACTGAATGGGAGAAACTATTTGCAAATCATATATCTGATAATGGGCCAATATCCAAATGTATTTTAAAAACTCATATAATGCAATAACAAAAAAACAAACAATTCAATTTAAAAGTGGGCAGAAGATCTAAATGGACATTTTTCCAAAGAAGACATACAGGTCTAACTTGTTTTATTGTGCTTTGCTTTACTGTTCTTTGCAGATATTGTGTTTTTCTACTAATTGAATGTTTGTGGCAACCCTCTGTCAACCAAGTCTATTGGTGCCATTTCCAACAGCATTTGGTCATTTTGTGTCTCTGTGTCACATTTTGGTAATTCTCCTAATATTTCAAACCCTCCTCCAGCAAAAAAGACTATGACCCACTGAAAACTCAGATGATGGTTAGCATTTTTTAGCAATGAAGTATTTTTTAATTAAGGTAGGTACATTCATTTTTTAGACATAATGCTATTGCACACTTAACAAACTACGATATAGTGTAAATATAATTTTTATGTGCTCTGGGAAACCAATAAAATCACGTGACTCACTTTATAGCAATATTCGCTTTATTGTGGTGGTCTGGAAAAAAACTCCGCAGAATCTCCTAGATATGCCTGTACAGATGGCTAACAGATATGTGAAAAGATGCTCAACATCATTAATCATGAGGGAACTACAAATCAAAACCACACTGAGATATCATCTCATACCTTTTAGAATGGCTGTTGTCAAAAAGACAAGAAGTAACAAATCTTGGTGAGAATGCAGAGAAAAGAGAACCCTTGTGCACTATCGGTGGGAATGTAAATGGGTGCATCCACTTTGTAAAACAATATGGAGGTTCCTCAAAAAGATAAAAATAGAACTACCATATGATCCAGCAATTTCTGGGTATTTATCCAAAGAAAATTAAAACACTAACGTGAAAAGATATATGCACCCCAATGTTCACTGCAGCATTATTTACAGCAGCCAAGATATGGAAATAACCTAGGTGTCAATTGATGGATGATAGGATAAAGAAATTGTGATACATATATACATATATACAATGGATATTATTCAGCCATAAAAAATGACATCTTGCCATTTGTGACAACATGGATGGGCCTCACAGACATTATGATAAATGAAATAAGTCAGAGAGAGAAAAACAAATACCATGTGATGCCTTTCATATGTGGAATCTAAACAAACAAAGAAACAAAGAAAAAAGCTCAGAAATACAGAGAACAGATTGGTAGTGGCCAGAGGTGATAAAAGAAATGGGTGAAGGGAGTCAAAAGGTAAAAAGAAAAAAGAATAATTAAAAAAAAGGCCCCATCAGCTTTTCACCCAATGGTCTTAGTAGTCATTAATGATCATTGCCTTGATCTATGGGGAAAAAAAGAACTCAATGAAGGAGTAGCATAAAATATGATATAAATCAATAGTGTAAAATAGAAGGATTCAAATACTGGCCTTGACAAGTTCACTAGTAAACTAAATAAGAGCAACTGGAACAACAAAGTAATTGGGACAACTTCTTGATGAGTGATATATAAAAATTTAAATATTACATACAAATTATTAAGTATAAATTATTAATTGAATTATTAAGTATAAATTGTCAATACCTAAAAAGCACAGTGGTAACAATTAAGCTGTAGCAAGGTCAAATAAGAAGAAATTCTATCATATCAACCTTATTTACTTTTTTTAATGAGGTATCTGAGGATGGACTGAAGTCATATTGTAAATATAGTAATCTTGATTTTAACAAAGGAATAATCTTGTAATTGAAATAGATACATCCCCTTTTACTCAACACTCTCAGGCTAGGGGGTCAGGCAGGTTTCAGATTTGCAGATCTCCAAGTTTCCTTCTAGCTCTAAGATTGTGATTCCAGGTGAGAACTAAATGACTTCCAGAAAAGTGTAATGTCATATAAAAATATAAATGAATTATTGATAGTAACTACCTCTATATTATCAATAACTCTATATTACCTATAAAACTTTGGACAAACACACCTAGTAAAACTTTGTCAATGAATAGTAAAAATGAATATTTTCTCCTTATCAAATATTTCTTTAAAATTTTTAATAAATTATAAAGCTGACTTTTAAGTGTTCTATTTGATTTTCTCATGAAAGGTGAAAATGTTAATGAGATATGAATGAGTAAAGCAGTGGAAAGAGGGGGAACAGGGTGAGAGTCTTAGAAGAAAATGAAAGTAAAACATAAAGAACTGGATAATTTTAAACTGCTTACATTAAACATTTATCCTCACAAAAAATTACCTTCTCTTCTCTCTGCCATAAATGTATTCAATTCTTGTATTGTTGCTTTATCAACAGACATATGTACCTTAAGTTTATCCAATTCTTCTTGAAGATTCATCCTATGAAAATTAACACAATAAACAATTTTTTTAAATGTGTAAGTTAAGGAATAATATAGCAAACATATAAAAGCGGCAAAAATATTTTAAAAATACATGAATTAGACAGTAGTAAAATAAAAGCTAGAGTATATTAATATTAACAAATCCTAACAATTAAAATTGAATTTTAATGAGCATCTGGAAGGTAAAATGTTTCGACTGATTTTTAACTTTGTCTAAATAAACATGCTAAATAGGTAAAACATAAACTGTATAATTTAAAAAATCATCTATCGAGTTACCAGATCATTTTCTAACAGATACGCTATGTAAAATAATAATAAAATTGTTAATACATATCACTGCAAGCCAAGAGAGTAAATCTCTAGATGCCAAGTAAAGACAAAAAACCCTTACTAGTAAAATGGAATTGAGCTACCATGACAAGAGACCTGGATCAAATACTGCCCATGGAGACTTCAGACCTTGAGACCCAAGTGGAGATGAAAGTTTATATGCAAGCCCCTTCAGGGCTGAGAGACAAAACTGGACTAACTTGCAGAAAGCTGGGAGACAAAATTTTGCTGAATGAATACCTGAATATCTGGGCTCATCTGGCTGAAGTTCCATTAAAAAGAGGCTTCTTGCCCTAGTCTGAGAGCAAGACAGAGTCAACCATGTGAGATTAGGATCCTAAGTCTATATTACTGGTTTCAAAATTGAGCCATTATACATTTGCAGAGAACTGAAGAAATGACAACAATGTAAAAACTGGTTTATGGCCATGTACACTGGAGAGTTCAGGCAGACACAATCATCCACTGCAGAGAGGTGTCTACAACTGAGAGAATGGACAGGAGGAAAACCACCACAGAAAATAATTCTCAAGGAAGTCAGGTTTGCAGAGAAGAATAAATATGAATACGCTCAAAGCCATGAATGACAGTCTAAATATCACCCCATTCAAAATGGGAGAATGTACAGCAAGGAAAAAAAATAATAGAATAATTCAAAATGAGTTCTTACAAAATTAGAGTTTTTAAAATGGTGATAAAAAGGAAAAAGATGTGATAAACATATATTAAAAAGAACAGGGGTTTATGATACAAGAGAAGACAAATAAGAAAAAGAACCAAATACTATATCTAGAAATGCTAATAAATAAAACAACTAAAGGTAGTAATAGCAACATAATAATTGAAATTTAAAACTCAGTGGATGGGTTAAATAGCACACAGACAAAGCTAATGAAAATTTGTAAAATTAAAGACAACACAAAGAAACAAACAGAAGGAAATAGTAACTATATCTAAAGTGTGTTGGAATGAGAAGGCCAGAAAGCATCTAGTAGAAATAATTCAAAGAGAGAATTAAGAAAATGGGGAGAAAACAATATTAAGAAAATTAAGAAAATGGGGAGAATTAAGAAAATGGGGAGAAAACATACAATGACTGAAAGTTGAGAACCGATGAAAAAGATTAATTAACAGATTAAGAGAGTATCAAAAATTGAAAACAGAATTAATAAAACTATATTCACACTAGAAACATACTGAAACTTCTGAAGGACACCATACTGGAGGACACCAAAGAAAAGGAGACAACTCTAAAATCAAAAGATTGAGAAAAAAATCAACTAACAAAGAACTCAGGAATGGCAGTAGACTTCTGATATCACAAGAAAAGTCAGGTAGAAAATAAGTAATGTTTTACACATTCCATGGTTTACTATTCATAGATCCTAGATGAAAGAACTATTAAAGAATAGATTTTTAGGAAGAAAACAAACTCAAAAGCAATGTATGAAACAAAATAGGGAATGATGATGAAAGACGTGTAAATGTGTACATGGAAGTAAGCAAATATTTATTAAGCAAAGCAATCATAATACCTAAGTGAAGGTAGAACTAAAATTCTGAACAACAAAATGATGTTAGGTGAAGGAAAGGATCAGAGTTAAAGCATTTTAATATCTTCGTATTGTTAAAGGAGAACAGAGGTAGACTGACAAACTTCAGACGGTCAATAAATGATCCATGTTAAAATTTCAAGAAAAAACATTTAAAGAATGGAAAACACATCAAAAATTTACAAACCAGAAGAGGACAAAAAAAGAAATTAAAAATGTAATCACAATGAAAAATAAAATATACACTAAGAAAAAAAAATATTAAGGATAAATATGGTCATTACATAATAGTCAAACAAATGATTTACCAGGAAGATATAACAGTTCTAAACTTTTATGTACTCAACAAAATAATAAATACAATTCTTATAATAATTCAAATAAAAAGGTACATAAAGTAAAAAAAACAAAACAAGTAGTTTACTTCTTGAAAAAATTGATGTTTACAGTTTGATACATATAGTTATATTTTTATTCAAATAAACATAAATCACACATATAAAGAGTTTATAAATTGGGATCTTATACATTCGCATCTTAGGTTACAGATTGATGGCAAGGGTACACATACATGCACACATACATACCCATCTACAAAGTGATTAAGTCTAAATTAGGGTTTTGCTTTGTTTTGCTAAGAACATAGAACATAATGTAGCAAGATGGCCCCACGAAGAAAAAGCAGATGTAGCTCATCTCAACTTAGTTTTCCTTGGCTCTCAGATCACTAATCCAGTGGAACACAGGGCTACAGTTGTTAGAAACGTTACTTCATGCTTCTTTAGAGGTATTCCATGCTTACAGTTTGGCTTTTTTTAGGAAGAATTCACACAGTCCCTACATTTACTATGATGCATTTGTAAACATTAGGGACCACCTTGTTCTTGAGTCAACCCAGGCACCAACAAACCACATCTTGATGGGTGTTGGGAAAGTGGCTGACTTCCAAAGAGTCAGTGCTCAAGCACCCCCATACAGGGTGGACACTGGCTGCTTACTGACTCTCATTCATTAACCATTTATTATGGTGTTTCTGATACTCTGTTTGGTATGGGAACCACAATTCAAAATCTACTTCTTACTGGACAAATTATATGAGATGACTGTATTCAGAAGCTGGTCAATAGGCTACAAAGAGCCGTGATCCCTGAGAGAAAGGAAACCAACAAAGAGAGCCCTAAGGATAGTCCAGATTTCGGCCAGGAGGCACTTGCCAGATCATGATGTAGGGAGAGGGGGTCTTCACTGAGTTGAAGAAAAAGAGACTGGAGTTTGGGAAAGCTGAAATGTTTGGAATTTGTAAAGCACAGTACTCAGAGAGAAGGAAGCTACAAAGAGAAGGAACTGCAGAAATCTGCATAAGAACTCATTTGAGTCTGTGGCTGAATATTTTGTTGAAACTCACTAAGGCAAGCAGAGAACAACCAGAGCTATAAACAGAACTATTCCCAGAGCTCTTATGGACTGGGAGACATTTGAACTCTGACCAGCTAGAGAGAAGAATCTTGTTGACCACCAGGGCTACTCAACAAAGAACCCAAAAGGATCATTCTAATGAATAGGGATAAAAAAGGCTCTGGTAAAGAATATGCTAAAGATGATGGTACTAGGATGTGGGGCTTTGGGGAGGTGCTTAGGTCATGAGAGTGGGACCCTCATGAATGGGATTAGTACTGAAAGCCCAGAGAGTTCCCTCACCCCTCTATAGTGTGAGGATAAGACAAGAAGTCTGCAACCTGGAGGAAGACCCTCACCAGCCCATGCTGGCATCCTGGTCTCAGACTTCCAGCCTCCAGAACTGTGAGAAATTAATTTCTGTTGTTTATAAGCTACCCAGTCTGTGTTATTTTGTTATAGTAGACCAAATGGACTAAGATATATGACCTCAAAAAATAAATACCATATGTATATGGTCTCATATGTATGAAAAACATTGAAGGTATCAACATCAAAAATTAATCTCTGGAGTTAGAAAATAAAACTCAAAAATATACTTGCCATTTACTTCAGTGAAATATCTGTCAATAAATACAAAATGATATTGTTTCTTAGCTAACAATCTTGTTAACTGTTCAGCAAAA
The DNA here is from genome assembly GCF_059928025.1 of Delphinapterus leucas. Classification (NCBI taxonomy): domain Eukaryota; kingdom Metazoa; phylum Chordata; class Mammalia; order Artiodactyla; family Monodontidae; genus Delphinapterus; species Delphinapterus leucas. The sequence goes on from NC_143134.1 coordinate 58,745,723, forward strand.
TACAATGAAAATACAACAAAAATATTACTATATTCTACCAAAAGGTAGAAACAACCCAAATATCTATCAACAGATGAATCGATAAACAAAACATGGTATATACATACAGAGTAATAGTACTCAGCCTTAAAAAGAAAAGAAATTCTGACACAAGCTACAACATGGAAAACCTTAAAGATATTATCACAAATGAAATAAACCAGACACAAAAAGAAAAATGACTCCACTAACCTGAGATACTTAGAATAGGCAAATTCATAGAGACAGAAAAAAGAAAGAGGTGCTGAGGGAAGGGGGAATGGGGAGTTATTATTTAATTGGTACAGAGTTACAATTTGAGAAGATAAAAAAAGTTCTGAAGATGGATGGCAGTGATGGCAGTACAACAATGTGAGTGTATTTAATGGCACTTAACTCTATACCTAAAAACGGTTACAATGGTAAATTTTTACGTTTTGTATATTTTACTGCAATAAAAATATATTATATCCTCCATGATTTAGGTTGATTATACAGAAAACAAAAGTACAAACCATTTCTATATTTTAGCCAGATGGAAGGGAGGGAAAGAGAAAGAAGAGGAAAAAATGGGAAGAACCCACTGTACAGCATGTTAAATGTACTAATAAATGCCACTGAATTGTATGCTTTAAAATAAAACTAATATGTAATTTGTACATTGTTAATGGTTATCCAAAAATACATTTGTTTCCAAAATATGTTATGATTAGCAGACATTTTTTGGCTAGGAATTTTATTTCCAAATCACGTTAGAGAAATGCAGTTCCTAAAATCTTCATTTCTACATATGGAAAAAAAAATATTCTTGCTTAGGAAGACAGGGAGTTGCTTTGCAGAAGAAAAAAATAGCTGAAATTTCCTACCATGATACTTTGATTTTAACTCCTCAAGAAATTATTATTGAATTTTATAAAATATTCTGTGAAATTACAACCTACATATATTTAATATTAAACCTAAGAGAGACAAAAGTACTCCATCCTGGGTTATGCCATTGATCTACAGCTTGTTTACTTTTCATCATTAAAAAAAATGATCAAAAGATCACTGAAATAAAGACTTTAGTTATTATTTAGAGGGTAAAATTCCCTATATCTATAAAACAAGTTTTTAATCGCAAATTCTAAACTCCTTTATAATTGACCCCCAACTCTAACTACCTTCATCGACAAGTTCACTACTCAGCATCAACTAGGAAAAATATCAGTAATTCTTTGCAAATATTTTGCATTTCCATACAGAGGTTAGAAATATTTGTGATGTGGAATCACTAAAATTTGGTATGGACTGTTATAAGGAGGTCAGACAGAAGAGTAAATCAATTATAATCCCCTAGGTTTCTGGTTTGAGCAAATGGACAAATCATAATGCCATTTTCCCTGTTTTATGCTAATACTATTCCCTTATTAAAAGTTCTTATCATAATTTGCTTGTTTTCCCTGCTAAGCTGTGAGATCCTGACAAAAAGGGTGGCATATTATTTCTCTTTGTGTACCGGTGTCTAGCAAAGTGCCTAGCTGCAGCATTTTATACAGACTACAGATTAGTATTAAAAGACCAAAACTACCCCACCTCCAGCAAGCTCCTGATTTATTTAGCCAAGGATACAGAAAACATACAGTGAATGTCTGCACACCTTCCCTTGACTTCTAGGGTTCCTATCAAAGACAAGCTGGATTTGCTGTATAATAAAAGCTTAATACCCTGTGGCACGTGAGCCCCTTTTATAGTTTTATATCACTACTCAGAAATAATGTACACAAATACTTATATACTGATGTTTTTATTTAGCAGCATGTTAATATGACTTTGTTGGTTCATAAATCTAACTTAGTGTCAGTAAGGCAACATCCTCAACTAAGTGAAAAAGCTATGAGCCTACCGGCATTTCTGAAAGCTTTCCTTGCCTCTTTCTATCTAGCATACCAAAGAGTGGTTTCACCTCATCAGCACAGGGCAGCTGCCCCTAGAATAAACCTCGTTAGAGTTTGAAATTAATACTCTTCAGTACAACATTGCATATTCAGTTCCTAGCTTAGTGCCTAGTTCTAAATTATATTGTTTAAATATTGAATGCATAAATAAATTAAGATATGAGTATTTGTTAGATAAATATCGAAGGAACCAGCCAATTTATTAGTTCATACGTTACTAAGTTCTTAGTCTTTTAAGATATCATTATGATATAATAAGTAGATGTATTTTATAAATCTAAATGAATTATTATAGGAACTATATTCCATGCAAATTTCTCAAGCCCTCAGATTTCCAAACTACAGCCCCAACAAATAACTCTGACCATACTCAGTGGTAAAAACACCTGTAATATAGGTCAGTGGTAGTGTCATTTTTAATTATATTTTAAAACCTGATTTGGAGTTGCCACACAATTTTTTTTATTAGGATTTTGAAAAGTTAACTCAACTTTTACGAATGGATTGGATTTACAGTTGCCACATAATTTTTTATCAGGGTCTTGAAAATTTAACTCAATTTTTAAGATTGGTCTTAGAAGTACTATTCAAATTTGTTTTAAAAGTAGTTTTAGTAGACATCTTCTTTTAATGTTTTCTAGCCTTATATTTTAAAGACAGTTATTACTGTATAAATAGGGATAAATCTTACTCCTTAGACAGTCAGGACTGAGTATTATTAAACTAGATCCTGCTGTATGCCACAAAAATAAGAGTGCCTGGTCTATAGAAAAACCAGCTGAAACTTCTTGTTGCTGACAGGGGGTAGACGTATTTATCCCTATTCTTTCCATTAATTAAATATAAAAACCCTGAACACAATACAGGAGGTCCCTGACTTACAATGGTTTGACAATGACTTTTCAACTTCACAATGGTGCAAAAACAATATGCATTCAGTAAAAACTGTACTTAGAATTTTGAATTTTGATCTTTTCCTGGGCCAGTGATATGCTGTGCAATACTCCTGCATGATGCTCAGCAGCTGCAGAGAGCCGCAGCTCCCAGCTAGCCATGAAATCATGAAAGTAAACAGCCATTTACAACTTACAACCATTCTGCACCCATACAACCATTGTTTTCCACTTGCAGTACACTAGTCAGTAAATTATATGAGATATTTAACCCTTTATTATAAAATACGCTCTGTGTGAGATGATTTTGCTCAACTGTAGGCAGATGTAAGTGTTCTGACACATTCAAGGTAAGCTAGGCTAAGATATGATGTCAGGTAGGTTAGGTATATTAAATGTATTTTTAACTTATGATATTTTAAACTTATTATGGGTTTATTGGGACAGAACGTCAGCAATAGCTGAGGAAGATCTGTACATAAAACAAATACAAGAAGACTCTGAAAGGCAAAGAAAAGAAGAAGAAAAGGATAGGGACCTTAAGAGTAGAGGAACAGCACAAGAAGAACAACTCACAGTGATAAGTTCCCTGGCTTTCTTCTTGGCTCATAAATATCTGAAACTAAGTACTGGAGAAACTCATGACCCAGAAATGCCAACAGACACAAACAAAATGTCTCAGGGAAAGTCTGCTCTCTCAAGCCAAAGAACCAGGAAAGGGACAGACTAACAGGACAGAAATTTTATTGACAATAACCACCCCTACTCTAGCCATATACCACTAGAGGAAGAAAAACAAAAAAACAGCCTTGGGCTTCCCTGGTGGCGCGGTGGTTGAGAGTCCGCCTGCCGATGCAGGGAACACGGGTTCGTGCCCCTGTCCGGGAGGATCCCACATGCCGTGGAGCAGCTGGGCCCGTGAGCCATAGCGGCTGGGCCTGTGCGTCTGGAGCCTGTGCTCCGCAATGGGAGAGGCCACAACAGTGAGAGGCCCGCATACCGCAAAAAAAACAAAAACAAAAACAAACAAACAAAAAAAAAACCAGCCTCGCTCTCTCTAACACTGAAGGCCAAGTGAGAAGCCTGGACTCCCATGCCCATCAAGTGGTAATGAGACACTCCTTCACACCCGCTTCAGTGTAATGTCAGCAGAGGTCAAGTGAGGAGCTAAGACTCCCACCTCTTCCAGGCAGTAATAATGTGACCCTCTCCCTCAGGCATGATGTCATCAGAGATCTGCTAAGTAAAAGATTTAAATAAGATCCAGAGTCTCAAAGCATAATACTCCAATGTCCAAGAGACTACTGAAAATCACTTATCATACCAAGAACAAAGAAAATCTCAACTTGATTGAGAAACCATAACTAAGAAATGATACCACCAAGATAACACACAAGTCAGAGTTACTTGATAAGGATTTTAGAGTAGCCATGATTAAAATGCTCCAATGAATTGTTATGAATGATCTTGAAAAAAACAAAGTCTCAGCAAATAAATAAGAGAAATAAAGAAGAATCAAGTGGGAATTTTAGAATTAAGTATCACAATAACCAAAAAACAAAACAAAACAAAACAAAATAACTTCACTGCATGGGCTAAATTGCAGAGGTGATAGACAAAAGAGGAAAGAATTGGCGAACTTGAAGATAGAACAATAAAAATTACCCAATTTGAACAACAGAGATAAAATAGTCTGAAAAATAAAATGAACAAAGCCTCAGGGACCTGTAGGACAATACTAAAAGATCTAACATTTATGTCAATTGAGTCCCAGAGTAGAAGAAATAGAATGTGGGGCTAAAAGAAGTATTTGAAAAATAATGACCAAAATTTCCCAAATTTGACAAAAGGCACATACCTAGAGATTCAAGGAACTTAGAGAATTCACAGAAGAGTAAACCCAAAGAAATTCATGCCAAGACATGTCAAAATGAAATTTTAAAAAGTAAAGACACAGGAAAAATTCTTGAAAGCAGTTAGAGAGAATGATGTATTACTTTTAAGGGAGCAATGATTCAAATAACAGTGTATTTGTCATCAGAAACCACGGAGGCCAGAAAGAAGTGGTACATCCTTCAAGTGCCAAAGAAAAATACTGCCAACCTAGAATTCTCTATCCAGTGAAAATATCCTTTACGAATGAAGGTGAAGTGAAAACATTTTAGATAAAAGAAAAGTTAGAGAATTTGTTGCCTACCTTAAAAGAAGGTCTAAAGAGAAGCTCTTCAAACAGAAAGAAAATGATAAAAGAAGAAAGCTTGGGAAAAGAAAAAATATATAATAGGCTACCCTTCTTTTGAAGTTTTAAAATAATATTTGACAGCTGAAGCAAAAATTGTAACATCAACTAATAGGTTTCTCTATGTATTTAGAGACAAAAGTTAAGACAACATATTACAAAGGGAGGAAGGTAAAAGCACACAGATAGAAGTAAGGTTGCTACATTGCTGAAGTGGTAAAATGTTGACACCAATAAAGTATAATAAGTTATGTGTGTAAAATACTGAGAACAAACACTAAAAAAAAAAAAATTATTCAGAGATATAATCCAAAACCTTATAGATAAATAAAAACCAATTCTAAAAAAATGTTCAAGTAACACATAGGAAGGGAGGACAAGAGAAACAGAGGAAACAAACAGAAAATATAAATAATAACATAGTAGACTTAGCTGTAACATATCAATAATGCAAGGTATGTCAGCATGTAAAAATGTAAATTATTTCTATACACTAGCAATGTACAAGTAGAAACCAAAACTAAAGTTTATAATATCATTTGTAATAGCTCCAAAAATTAAATACTTTTGTACAAATCTAACAAAAGTATTAGACATACAGAATCTGCATGCTAAAACTACAAAACACTGATAAAAGAAAATCTCAACAAATTAAGTATTCATAGAATAGAGGACTCAACATGGTTAATATGTCAATTCTCGCCAAATTAATCTATAGATTTAGCACAATTCCAGTCAAAATTCCCACAAGATTTTGGTAGTTATAGCTATTTTTAAACCTATTTTTATAGGTAAAACTTTTATGGAAAAGCAAAGCGATGAGAAAAGTTAAAACAATTTGAAAAACAATAAAGCTATTTGACTCACACTGAGTTCAAGACTTATTAGAGAGCTACAGAAATCAAGACAGTATGGGGTTCACAAAAGTTTAGGAATTCATATTAATGGAATAAAATAAAGAGTCTTGAAATAGACCAGCAGAAATACAGTCAGCTGATATTTGGCAGTTACAAAGGCAATTTATTGGAGAAGGAATAGTCTTCTCAAAACTGATGTTGATACAATTGGGCATATATCTTTGTAAAAAATGAACTTTAACCTATAACCCACACCTTATACAAAAATCAGCTAAAAAATGGATCATAGAGCTAAATATAAAACTCTTTAGAAGAAAACATAGGCTAAACACTTGTGACGTCAGGTCAGAAAAATAGTTATTAGGTATGACATCAAAGCCATAATCCATAAAAGAAAAATATTGGTAAGTTGGACTTTATCAAAATTAAAATTTTGTCATGCAAAAGACATTGTTCAGGGAATGAAAAGGCAATCTACTGACTGGGAGTAAATATTTTCAAATCATATATTTGATTAAGTTCTTGCATACAGAATATATAAAGAACAAGTATTGTTTAATTAGTTTAATAACGAATCAATCTTTTAAAAATGACGTAAAGAGTTGAAGAGACACTCATAAAAGAAGATATAAAGACAGCAAATAAGCACGTGAAAAGATCACTACCATGAGCCATTAGGGAAATGCAAATTAATATTACAATAGAATACCAATACACACTTACGGGAATGGTCTTAAAAAAAATGGCAACACCAAGTGCTGACAAGAATGTGGAGCAACTGGCTCATATGAATTCCTGGTAGGAATAAGAATGGTATAGCCACTCTGGAAAACAGTTTGACAGTTTCTTACAGAGGTATACATACGTTGACCATACACACAGCAGTTCTACTCCTGGGTATCTACCTTAAAGAATTAAAAAGTTATGTTCACACAAAAATCTATGTATAGGACTTCCCTGGTGGTCCAGTGGTTAAGACTCCCTACTTCCAACACAGGGGCCGCAAGTTCAATCCCTGGTCAGGGAACTATGGGACACGTGGTGCAGCAAAAAAAAAAAAAAAAAAAAATCTATGTATACCAAAAAACTATACATAGTTGCGAAAAACTAGAAAAGACCCAAAAATTCTTCAGGAGACAGACAAACAAACTGTGGTACATCTATACAATGGAATACCATCTAGCAGAAAAAGGAACGAACTGGACAAACCGACATGAATGAATCTCGAAGGCATTATGCCAAGTGAAAGAAGCCAGTCTCAAAAAGTTACAGCTTATATGATTCCATGCATATAACATTCTGAAAAAAGGCAAAGCTATAGGGAGGAAGAACAAATCAGTGGTTGCCAGGTTCTAGGGATGGAGGGAGGATGTGACTACAAGTGGGTAGGACAAGGACATTTTTTGAGATGATGGAACTAGTTTGTATCCTGATTGTGGTAATAGTTACTTGAATCTATTGTGCATGTTATAGATATATGTAATATATCTATAACACTATACATGCTACAACTCAAAAAACTGTATGCTAAAATGTACTATATATAGGGGGGACCTTGAAGATGGCGGAAGAGTAAGACGCGGAGATCACCTTCCTCCCCATGGATACACCAGAAATACATCTACACGTGGAACAACTCCTACAGAACACCTACTGAAGGCTGGCAGAAGACCTCAGACCTCCCAAAAGGCAAGAAACTCCCCACATACCTGGGTAGGGCAAAAGAAAAAACAGAGACAAAAGAATAAGGACGGCACCTGCACCAGTGGGAGGGAGCTGTGAAGGAGGAAAAGTTTCCACACACTAGGAAGCCCCTTCGCGGGCGAGACTGCGGGAGGCGGAGGGGGGAGCTTCGGGAACGCGGAGGAGTGCACAGCGACGGGTGCGGAGGGCAAAGCGGGGAGATTCCCGCACAGAGGATCGGTGCCGACCGGCACTCACCAGCCCGAGAGGCTTGTCTGCTCACCCGCCGGGGCGGGCGGGGCTGCGAGCTGAGGCTCGGGTTTCGGTTTCGGATGGAGCGCAGGGAGAGGACTGGGGTTGGCGGCTTGAACATAGCCTGAAGGGGTTAGTGCACCACGGCTAGCCGGGAGGGAGTCCGGGAAAAGTCTGCACCTGCCGAAGACGCAAGAGACTTTTTCTTCCCTCTTTGTTTCCTGGTGCGCGAGGAGAGGGGTTTAAGTGCGCTGCTTAAAGGAACTCCAGAGACGGGCGCGAGCCGCGGCTAAAAGCGCGAACCCCAGAGACGGGCGCGAGCCGCGGCTAAAAGCGCGGACCCCAGAGACGGGCGGGAGACGCTAAGGCTGCTGCTGCCGCCACCAAGGGGCCTGTGTGCGAGCACAGGTCACTCTCCACAACCCTCTTCCGCGGAGCCTGTGCAGCCCGCCACTGCCAGGTTCCCGGGATCCAGGGACAACTTCCCCGGGAGAACGCAGGGCGTGCCTCAGGCAGGAGCAACGTCACGCCGGCCTCTGCCGCCGCAGGCCCGCCCCGCACGCAGTGCCCCTCCCTCCCCCCCTCCACCCCCTGCCTGAGTGAGCCGGAGCCCCCGAATCAGCGGCTCCTTTAACCCCGTCCTGTCTGAGCAAAAAACAGACGCCCTCCAGCGACCTGCACGCAGAGGCAGGGCCAAATCCAAAGCTGAGCTCCTGTGAGCTGTGAGAACAAAGAAGAGAAAGGGAAATCTCTCCCAGCAGCCTCAGAAGCAGCGGATTAAAGCTCCACAATCAACTTGATATACCCTGCATCTGTGGAATACCTGAATAGACAAGGAATGATCCCAAATTGAGGAGGTGGACTTTAGGAACGAGATCTATGATTTTTTTCCCTTTTCCTCTTTTTGTGAATGTGTACGTGTATGCTTCTGTGTGAGATCTGTATAGTTTTGCTTCCACCATTTGTCCTAGGGCTCTATCCGTCCATGGTTTTTTTAAAAAAAATTTTTTTTCTTAATAATTTTAATTGTAATAACTTTATTATACTTTACCTTCGTTCTTTCTTTCTTTCCTTCCTTCCTTCCCTCCTTTAGACAACGAATCACCCCAAATTGAGGAGGTGGTCTCTGAGAGCAAGATTTATGATTTTTCCCCCTTTACCTCTTTTTGTGAGGGTGTATGTGTATGCTTCTGTGTAAGATTTTCTCTGTATAGCTTTGCTTCCAACATTTGTCCTAAGGTTCTATCCGTCACTTTTTTCTTTTTTCTAAATATTTTTTAATTCAATAACTATATTATACTTTATTTTATTTTTACTATATCTTCTTTCTTTCTGTCTTTTTTCCTTCTTTCCCTCCCTCCTTCCTTCCTTCCTCCCTCCCTCCCTCCTTTCTTTCCTTCTTTGCTTCTTTCTTCCATCCTTCCTTTCCTCCTTTCCTTCTTTCTTTCCTCATACTTCTACTAATTCTCTCTACATTTTCTCCCTTTTATTCTGAGCCGTGTGGATGAAAGGCTCTTGGTGCTCCAGCCAGGAGTCAGGGCTCTGCCTCTGAGGTAGGAGAGCCAACTTCAGGACACTGGTCAACAAGAGACCTCCCAGCTCCACATAATATTAAACGGCGGAAATCTCCCAGAGACCTCCATCTTAACACCAGCACCCAGCTTCACTCAACGACCAGCAAGCCACAGTGCTGGACAACCTATGCCAAACAACTAGCAAAACAGGAACGCAACCCCACCCATTAGCAGAGAGGCTGCCTAAAATCATAATAAGGCCACAGACACCCCAAAACACACCACCAGACGTGAACCAGCCCACTAGAGAGACAAGATCCAGCCTCATCCACCACAACACAGGCACTAGTCCCCTCCACCAGGAAGCCTACACGACCCACTGAAACAACCTTAGCCACTGGAGACAGACATCAAAAACAACGGGAACTACGAACCTGCAGCCGGCAAAAAGGAGACCCCAAACACAGTAAGATAAGCAAAATGAGAAGACAGAAAAACACACAGCAGATGAAGGAGCAAGATAAAAATGCACCAGACCTAACAAATGAAGAGGAAATAGGCAGTCTACCTGAAAAAGAATTCAGAATAATGATAGTAAGGATGATCCGAAATCTTGGAAATAGAATGGACAAAATGCAAGAATCAGTTAACAAGGACCTAGAAGAAATAAAGATGAAACAAGCAACGATGAACAACGCAATAAATGAAATTAAAAGTACTCTAGATGGGATCAATAGCAGAATAACTGAGGCAGAAGAACGGATAAGTGACCTGGAAGATAAAGTAGTGGAAATAACTACTGCAGAGCAGAATAAAGAAAAAAGAATGAAAAGAACTGAGGACAGTCTCAGAGACCTCTGGGACAACATTAAACGCACCAACATTCAAATTATAGGGGTTCCAGAAGAAGAAGAGAAAAAGAAAGGGACTGAGAAAATATTTGAAGAGATTATACTTGAAAACTTCCCTAATATGGGAAAGGAAATAGTTAATCAAGTCCAGGAAGCACAGAGAGTCCCATACAGGATAAATACAAGGAGAAATACGCCAAGACACATATTAATCAAACTGTCAAAAATTAAATACAAAGAAAGCATATTAAAAGCAGCAAGGGAAAACAACAAATAACACACAAGGGAATCCCCATAAGGTTAACAGCTGATCTCTCAGCAGAAACCCTACAAGCCAGAAGGGAGTGGCAGGACATACTGAAAGTGATGAAGGAGAAAAACCTGCAACCAAGACTACTCTACCCAGCAAGGATCTCATTCAGATTTGATGGAGAAATTAAAAGCTTTACAGACAAGCAAAAGCTGAGAGAGTTCAGCACCACCAAACCAGCTTTACAACAAATGCTAAAGGAACTTCTCTAGACAAGAAACATAAGAGAAGGAAAAGACCTACAATAACAAACCCAAAACAATTTAGAAAATGGGAATAGGAACATACATATCAATAATTACCTTAAATGTAAATGGACTAAATGCTCCCACCAAAAGACACAAATTGGCTGAATGGATACAAAAACAAGACCCTTATATATGCTGTCTACAAGAGACCCACTTCAGACCTAGAGACACATACACACTGAAAGTAAGGGGATGGAAAAAGATATTCCATGCAAATGGAAACCAAAAGAAAGCTGGAGTAGCAATTCTCATATCAGACAAAATAGACTTTAAAATAAGGACTATTCAAAGAGACAAAGAAGGACACTACATAATGATCAAGGGATGGATCCAAGAAGAAGATATAACAATTGTAAATATTTATGCACCCAACATAGGAGCACCTCAATACATAAGGCAAATACTAACAGCCATAAAAGGGGACATCGACAGTAACACATTCATAGTAGGGGACTTTAACACCCCACCCATAAAAGGGGACATCGACAGTAACACATTCATAGTAGGGGACTTTAACACCCCACTTTCACCCATGGACAGATCATCCAAAATGAAAATAAATAAGGAAACACAAGCTTTAAATGATACATTAAACAAGATGGACTTAATTGATATTTATAGGACACTCCATCCAAAAACAACAGAATACACATTTTTCTCAAGTGCTCATGGAACATTCTCCAGGATAGATCATATCTTGGGTCACAAGTCAAGCCTTGGTAAATTTAAGAAAATTGAAATCGTATCAACTATCTTTTCTGACCACAATGCCATGAGACTAGATATCAATTACAGGAAAAGATCTGTAAAAAATACAAACACATGGAGGCTAAACAATACACTACTTAATAATGAAGTGATCACTGAAGAAATCAAAGAGAAAATAAAAAAATACCTAGAAACAAATGACAATGGAGACACAATGACCCAAAACCTATGGGATGCAGCAAAAGCAGTTCTAAGGGGGAAGTTTATAGCAATACAAGCCCACCTTAAGAAGCAGGAAACATCTCGAATAAACAGCCTAACCTTGCACCTCAAGCAATTAGAGAAAGAAGAACAAAAAAACCCCAAAGCTAGCAGAAGGAAAGAAATCATAAAAATCAGATCAGAAATAAATGAAAAAGAAATGAAGGAAACGATAGCAAAGATCAATAAAACTAAAAGCTGGTTCTTTGAGAAGATAAACAAAATAGATAAACCACTAGCCAGACTCATCAAGAAAAAAAGGGAGAAGACTCAAATCAATAGAATTAGAAATGAAAAAGGAGAAGTAACAACTGACACTGCAGAAATAAAAAAGATCATGAGCGATTACTACAAGCAACTCTATGCCAATAAAATGGACAATCTGGAAGAAATGGACAAATTCTTAGAAATGCACAACCTGCCAAGACTGAATCAGGAAGAAATAGAAAATATGAACAGACCAATCACAAGCACTGAAATTGAAACTGTGATGAAAAATCTTCCAACAAACAAAAGCCCAGGACCAGATGGCTTCACAGGTGAATTCTATCAAACGTTTAGAGAAGAGCTAACACCTATCCTTCTCAAACTCTTCCAAAATATAGCAGAGGGAGGAACACTCCCAAATTCCTTCTACGAGGCCACCATCACCTTGATACCAAAACCAGACAAGGATGTCACAAAGAAAGAAAACTACAGGCCAATATCACTGATGAACATAGATGCAAAAATCCTCAACAAAATACTAGCAAACAGAATCCAACAGCACATTAAAAGGATCATACACCATGATCAAGTGGGGTTTATTCCAGGAATGCAAGGATTCTTCAATATAAGCAAATCTATCAATGTGATAAACCATATTAACAAATTGAAGGAGAAAAACCATATGATCATCTCAATAGATGCAGAGAAAGCTTTCGACAAAATTCAACACCCATTTATGATAAAAACCCTGCAGAAAGTAGGCACAGAGGGAACTTTCCTCAACATAATAAAGGCCATATATGACAAGCCCACAGCAAACATCATCCTCAATGGTGAAAAACTGAAAGCATTTCCACTAAGATCAGGAACAAGACAAGGTTGCCCACTCTCACCACTCTTATTCAACATAGTTTTGGAAGTTTTAGCCACAGCAATCAGAGAAGAAAAGGAAATAAAAGGAATCCAAATCAGAAAAGAAGAAGTAAAGCTGTCACTGTTTGCAGATGACATGATACTATACATAGAGAATCCTAAAGATGCTACCAGAAAACTACTAGAGCTAATCAATGAATTTGGTAAAGTAGCAGGATACAAAATTAATGCACAGAAATCTCTGGCATTCCTATATACTAATGATGAAAAATCTGAAAGTGAAATCAAGAAAACACTCCCATTTACCATTGCAACAAAAAGAATAAAATATCTAGGAATAAACCTACCTAAGGAGACAAAAGACCTGTATGCAGAAAATTATAAGACACTGATAAAAGAAATTAAAGATGATACAAATAGATGGAGAGATATACCATGTTCTTGGATGGGAAGAATCAACATTGTGAAAATGACTATACTACCCAAAGCAATCTACAGATTCAATACAATCCCTATCAAACTACCACTGGCATTTTTCACAGAACTGGAACAAAAAATTTCGCAATTTGTATGGAAACACAAAAGACCCCGAATAGCCAAAGCAATCTTGAGAACGAAAAAAGGAGCTGGAGGAATCAGGCTCCCTGACTTCAGACTATACTACAAAGCTACAGTAATCAAGACAGTATGGTACTGGCACAAAAACAGAAAGATAGATCAATGGAACAGGATAGAAAGCCCAGAGATAAACCCACGCACATATGGACACCTTATCTTTGATAAAGGTGGCAGGAAAGTACAGTGGAGAAAGGACAGCCTCTTCAGTAAGTGGTGCTGGGAAAACTGGACAGGTACATGTAAAAGTATGAGATTAGATCACTCCCTAACACCATACACAAAAATAAGCTCAAAATGGATTAAAAACCTAAATGTAAGGCCAGAAACTATCAAACTCTTAGAGGAAAACATAGGCAGAACACTCTATGACATCAATCACAGCAAGATCCTTTCTCACCCACCTCCTAGAGTAATGGAAATAAAAACAACAATAAACAAATGGGACCTAATGAAACTTCAAAGCTTTTGCACAGCAAAGGAAACCATAAACAAGACCAAAAGACAACCCTCAGAATGGGAGAAAATATTTGCAAATGAAGCAACTGACAAAGGATTAATCTCCAAAATTTACAAGCAGCTCATGCAGCTCAATAACAAAAAAACAAACAACCCAATCCAAATATGGGCAGATGACCTAAATAGACATTTCTCCAAAGAAGATATACAGAATGCCAACAAACACATGAAAGAATGCTCAACATCATTAATCATTAGAGAAATGCAAATCAAAACTACAATGAGATATCATCTCACACCAGTCAGAATGGCCATCATCAGAAAATCTAGAAACAATAAATGCTGGAGAGGGTGTGGAGAAAAGGGAACACTCTTGCACTGCTGGTGGGAATGTGAATTGGTTCAGCCACTATGGAGAACAGTATGGAGGTTCCTTAAAAAACTACAAATAGTATTACCATATGACCCAGCAATCCCACTACTGGGCATATACCCTGAGAAAACCAAAATTCAAAAAGAGTCATGTAGCACAATGTTCATTGCAGCTCTATTTACAATAGCCAGGACGTGGAAGCAACCTAAGTGTCCATAGACAGATGAATGGATAAAGAAGATGTGGCACATATATACAATGGAATATTACTCAGCCTTAAAAAGAAACGAAATTGAGCTATTTGTAATGAGATGGATAGACCTAGAGTCTGGCATACAGAGTGAAGTAAGTCAGAAAGAAAAAGACAAATACCGTATGCTAACACATATATATGGAATTTAAGAAAACAAAATGTCATGAAGAACCTAGGGGTAAGACAGGAATAAAGACGCAGACCTACTGGAGAACGGACTTGAGGATATGGGGAGGGGGAAGGGTGAGCTTTGACAGGGCGAGAGAGAGTCATGGACATATACACACTAACAAACGTAGTAAGGTAGATAGCTAGTGGGAAGCAGCCGCATGGCACAGGGATATTAGCTCGGTGCTTTGTGACAGCCTGGAGGGGTGGGATAGGGAGAGTGGGAGGGAGGGAGACGCAAGAGGGAAGACATATGGGAACATATGTATATGTATAACTGATTCACTTTGTTATAAAGCAGAAACTAACACACCATTGTAAAGCAATTATACCCCAATGAAGATGTTAAAAAAATAAAAAATAAAAAAAAAAATAAAATGTACTATATATAAATAAAAAAATTCTGTCATCAGTAAACAAACTTCAATGAATAAAAAGACATGTTTCCTTTCTTATTGTTTCATCATGATATTTCTAGTTTAAGTTTTAACATTATATTTCATTAGAACGTTTCCAAGAAAACTCCCTGAGAGTAGGAAGTTTGTCTGATGTTCTCATTTCATTCACCTAGCAGAATGCCTGTCACACAGCAGTAACTCAAACACATTTCTTAACTGAATAAATGTTTCACAAAATAATCCACCCCCCAAAACATTATTATATGACTTAAAGTTTATATCAATTATTTAGCGTTCTTCAAGGTTATCACCTCAAACTTCACTATTATTTAATAAATTAAAACTGATATGAAAAATATTTTTCAAATGGCTATCACATTAATAAATTTAAATGAATTTCAGGGGGAAAAAATCCACACTTTTAATGACTCTTAGCATCTAATTTACAGCGCTACTTGTAACATATGCATACTGCTGGGTGAACAGACCAGGGTTCTAACAGTTCCCAAACTTCCTTAAAAAGGCTTTATTATTTTTTTCTTTAGTTCTATTTCATTAAAGAGCAAAATAAACCTCAAATAAACACCACTTACAACTAACCTCTGCTTGAATTTTTTTTGAATAGATTAGATCTTGCAACTAGTTAATTAGGTTTCACACCTATTTTGTCCAAAATTAACTTTTGTATTTGGAGACAAAAAGATCACTAAAGATTATCAGAGAAAGTACAAATACATGCTACACCACAGATAAACCCTATGAAAATATTATGTTAAGTGAAAGAAGCTAGTCACAAAGAACCACATATTATATGACTCCATTTATATGAAATGTCCAGAATAGGTAAATCTATACCCACAGAAAGCAGATTAGTGGTTAGCTAAGGGGTGGAGAGCAGTGGAAGAATTAATGGAGGTAACAGGTAAACTGTGTGGGGCTTTTTTTGGGAGTAGGTAATGAAATTGTTCTAAAATTTATTGTGATGATGGGTGCACACTCTTCGAATATTCTAAAAACCACTGACTTGTTCACTTTATATGGTGAATTACATGGCTTGTGAATTATATCTCAAAAAAGTTATCAAAAATTATCAGGGAATATATTTGGGGCAAATCTATAAAATCTATAAAAATTTTCAAGATAAGAAACTTTATTATCAGCATCAAACATTTAATACTAATAGAATGTAGTATACTTTGAGGTAATTGGAAGTATACATTTAAATGTATACTGATATGATCATTTCTTCAAAAGTTTATCATTGCATGGAAAAGGTGGTAATCTAAAGCTACATGTGTTATTATATAGTATGTAAAATAAGATTCTAATTTACAGCTATGAAAATTCAATAATATTTAATCACATTATGCCACATGATACTAAATTCTAGTAATCTAAAAGATATCCAGCCTTCAAAAAAATTCCATGGTCTGAGTGTAAAAAATTTAACTCTAAATGAAGAAATAGTTAACTAGCAAGAGGCTAATTGTGCTGGTCTAACTCCTTTCTGTTAAAAAAAAAAAAAAGTGTCCTTTCTTTGCCAAGCTGAATATAATACCTTGTGAATTATAAGATCAAGGAAGCAAACTGTATGTTTTCTAAAATATGAGTATCCTTCATCAAGTTTTATACTTAGGGCAGCTAAAACACCTATGCGGAGGGATCAGCATTAAGCCCAAAGGACAGGCAGTGCACAGCAATAAAGAAAGCAATTCCCTCGTGTCTTTTGCAGGTCACCGCCAAGGACCATGTTAGCAGATCCATACCAGACCTTTAACAGGCAGTTCTGCTGCTACCAGTAATTAGCTTGGACAGCTCTAGCTCCAAGAGTAGCAGCAAGGCTACACCATAATGAGCTCAGCTGGGATTAGCAGGACAGGGCAGGGAACCAAGAGAGCTCAGGCATTCTGCATTGCGTATGTATCTAGGAGATCAAACAAGGATGCCTGGCTAGGTTATCCCCTCTCCACCTCATTCCAAAAATGAAGCACGGCAGTGTCTAAAATACAGGCTAATGAAGAGCGACACCTCCAACAGATGAGAGCCACATTAATTAACACAATCCCTAGATCATATTATACAGTTTCAGCTAGAGCTAGCAAATGTGCAACTTGTTATTGCATTATACATATATATATTTTAAAAGCTAATCTTTTTTCCTCACTTTTACAGGCAAACCAGATTATTTCATTTTCCAAGTTTTATAAGGAATTTCTCTCATGGCCTTTCAGACACAAAGAATTTCTCTCAAATGTTTATCTAAGTAGACATTGTTAAAAAAAAGAAACTCACTTTTGAATCATTAGCTCCTGGTTCTCCCTTTTGAAATAGGCCAGTTCATTCCATACAGCATCAGAATCTTCTTGTCGAAGTTTTTGGGGATCTGCTCTCTTTATTTTCCTGATTTCCATCCTATTTTTAAAATGAAATTGCTTTCTTACTTAACATGTTCAAAGTGTAATAAAAATTCATTTATACATTCCCTAAAATTTAAAAATATCTATTGACCAAATTTCTAAATCAAGTTCACTATGCAATGAATTTCCTAAAACCTAAGTATGTAGAAATTAAAATCCTAGACTTTTAAGCAAACACGTGATATTCTCAGGTCTATTTCTCTCATTCATTCTACTAGTAATAAAACATACATTGCAGAAATGTCACAGTTTCAAAAAAGGACTATAAGCAATCAACACATCTAGAATTTGCTGTCAACCAATCTGAATGTGGTTTATGTGCTCTATCTTAAAACAAGCAGTTATCAGTGAATATCAGAATATCAGATAGTTAGCAAGTAGTCTTCAAACTTCCAGTGACTACTAAAAAGTGAGGTAAGCAGAGGCTAAATCCAGGACAAATAGATTTATCATTGCTTTACTGAAAAGCAATATGAAACACTTTCTGTTCTTCAAAGGAAAAATCAGATGTGACAATTACCTATAAAACATGCCAAATGCCCTTTACGTTTTCATTTTTTGTACATAAAACAAACTGTTCATTTTTCTTTTGTAAAAGTGCAGTACTGGCTAATTTAGAAACTATTTCTCTATAGAACAGACCAATGTGTATCATCAACATTGCCCTAAAGGATCCATCTCAAAAGATAAGAGGGTAGTAGATTTTCTGTACTCATTCAGTCCTTTGCCCTCTGTTGATACTGTTAACAGGGGAGCCATTTACAACTAACCAAGATCTGAACACCTGTTCAGAGCAATCGAACTGAGACTGCCAATTCATTCAGATAAGCTGCAGAACAAACTGATGGATAGAAAAGATTTTCAAATTGCATATCAGGTTGAAGTAGTTTTAAGATAGTTAACTATATATGTGAATTTCCTATTTCTCATGTCTTTCAAATAAAACTTAAATACTTTTTGAGTTATATATATTGTAACACCAGTATTTTATTTAAAGTAGTTTTTCAATCATATGGATGTGAACTATTTTTGTTTTGTTATATACTTTTGTTAAGTTACTCTATATATATTAAAAATATATACAATCATTCATAATCACCTATGCTAATTATTTCTGCAAATGATAGGAAAATCTATAGTTATTGCTAACATATTTCTATTTTCACTTATTATATTCTCTATTTTAAAATCCTCAATAAAGATCTGACTACCAAATAATTTCTTTAAAATCAAACAAAAGCCATTAAATCACCTATATGATGCTACTCCGTTCCATTTAATATTTAGGGAAATGGCTTTATGAGCTATGTAACTCACATGCCACTGCCTTCTTCCCACTGTTTTAATTGCTCTTTTACTGCTCTGTAGTTGGTCTGTAACATCTGTAGCCTTTCCTTGTGTTTTTCATGGGCATCTCTTAGCTCATCATTTTCTTGGCTCTGTAAAACACAAAAAAGCCAAGTATACAAGTCTGAACAAAGTATTAGTATAATGTTACAAATAAAAGGCTACCAATCTATGTATGAAATTTGAAAGAAAATAGTATGTAAATATGAATTAATCTGTAATACTTACTTAAGCAGAAGAAAAAGAAGAATTCCTAAAGTCACAGAACAGGTTTGCTTGATAAATTTGAGGCACTCATGGCATTTTAAAAAATCACTTAAGTAATCTCAAAATTTTGGCATCAAATTCGTTTCATTCCTTTCCCTTTTGATAATTAGTATATATACATGTATTTATGAACCAATCTTACATATTAATTTTTTTTTCTTTCCCAGGATTTGTCCACACATAATGCATCACTATTTTGTTAGTTATAAGTTATAAGTGCACATATAGTTATAAGTGCACATATAATTAGTGTAAGGACACTAATCATAGTAAGACCGTAATCTTAAGAATACTATTTAAATTAATTCAATTTCTTTTACTATAGAATATGGAAAAGAACACAGAAATCTATATTATGACAATTAAACTAAATAAACTAACATATAGGTAAAGCCCCTGGCACTGTGCTTGCCCAATAGAGGCTCAAAGCAAAAGTGAGCTTTTTACTCTGTCCTCTTCCCAAGTATTAACAGTGATGCCCTTATCATTTAGAAGCCAAATGTACTGTTTCATTGACTATCTGTCTCTCATCCCAACAGTGAGTTAATACCTTATAGAGTCTGCATTATTTTACTGCAATTTTACCTGTCTCAACGGTATTTATATGTTGCCATTATACTTTGAATATATATCTAGTAGGAAAACTTCAATAATTCTCTTAAGTAGTTATTAGGACGTATTTGAGCCCTGTGTGTACCGAGTGGTATGTATGCCATATGGAAATGGAAGTGCTTGATGAAAAAGCATGAAAACGGCATCACTGACGGGGAAACTAGAATAAATGTTATTCTAAAGAGTTTTAGAAGATATAAATCACAGCCACTGCATAATTACTTGATAAAAAGTAGCATGGTTTAATACTATGGTTAAAAATTCAGGATACAGAATTCAATTTTGTTTGTTTCAACTGGAGAACCATATATTAATAACCTATTATATGCAGGGTGTTAAGTGCTGATAAGAGTTCAACTCCTGCTGCTCAAACTTACTAAATTTTACCTTGACATAGCTGCTTAAATTCAACATGTCTCAATTTCTCCATCTTCAAAATGAAGCTATTTATGGACTTTCCTGGTGGCACAGTGGTTACGAATCTGCCTGCCAATGCAGGAGACATGGGTTCGACCCCTGGTCCGGGAAGATCCCACATGCCGCGGAGCAACTAAGCCCATGTGCCACAACTACTAAGCCTGCATTCTAGAGTCAGCAAGCCAAAAATATCCCATGGACAGTCACGGAACTAGGTCGATTTATTAGATCATTCAATAAAATATTTACAGAGTAACTTCTATGTATTTTGTAATTAAACTAGCTAAACTAGAGGCTCTAACTTCTGTGTACAAACAAGTCTCAATGACTAAAATATTAGAAAATAGTAAAGTTGCATCAACTGACTTTTCTCAATGATGTTTGTAATTCTACTTGAGTTGATAAGAACAGAAATGATTCTTGATCAAATAATCGTTTGCTCAAAGGTTTCTTGACAGTCATAAAGCAAACTAAGAACATGTACACTATTAATAAAACAGTGGCTCAATCTTCAGAGTATGATAGCAAGGTTTCTTAAGAAAAAAAATTTATAGAATACCAAGGATTCCATGGATGTTTAATTTCAGCAGAATGTATAAACTTCATGAATATTAGAGCATTAAAAAATAAAAGACATATAAACTATATTCAAAGGACATATTAATGTTATTAAATGGCATAGAAAAGTACTAAAAGAATTAAGTTGCCAAATGCATGAAAGTCAGTAAAGCAGAGATTCATGGCACTAGTAATCACAAGGATAGTAAGAATTTCATAAAGCTCTGATGCACTGGTTTCCAAATTAAATTTTATAATTCACTATACCCATGAATTCAGGATTTGGAATTGGGTGAGATTTTTATAATAAGAACTTTCATCTCTTCTATTACTATTGACTCTACAATTACAACATTGGTTGCCCATCTTGAAAACAGGTACAACTAGCCACAGAAGAGAGCTTAGTAAGACAATATGTCAATGTTTATACAATTATATTTTATTATAATATATAGTATTAGAATAATATGCATGAAGAGCATGTCAATGTATCAAAATTTATATACATATGTACCATAGGCTCCTGAAATTTCTTTGTTCCTCCCTCCCTCCCTTCAATCCACCTTGGTGATGAACTTGGGACCCTAAAGCTACCTACCATGCCATGATCATGCCTTTTGTCTTTAGTTTAGTGTTTCCAACAGTATCTTCCATGGAGCAACAGTCTTTTGGGAAATATTAATAGGTATAATCAAGTAAATCTGATAAATAATGTATCTCTACCTTCCTACAGATTCACAATGCACATTGGTATGTTAAAGGATCACAAAAATAGAAAAACGTTAATCCATTGCTCACATATTTAAGCAAGGAACATTTTGTCTGCCATGTTCCCATTAGGTTCTTGAAGAGCAGTATTCAAAAGAATACCAACATGGGAAAGACCATGACAAAAATTCAACGTGTATTAGTGGGGAATGGTCTTCAAAAGGAGCTCCATGATCCCAATGTATTTTAAAAACCATAAGACACTGTTATGTGTTGAAATGAATCTCTCCCTAAAAGATATGTTGGAGTGCTAACCCCATTATCTCAGAATGTGACTTTGTTTGGAGACAGGATCTTTATAGAGATAAACAAGTTAAAATGAGATAGGGTGGGTCCTAATCCAATATGATTGGTCTTCATAAAAAGGAGAAATTTAGACACAGAGAGAGGCTTGAATAGAGGGAAGGTGATGTGAAGACACAAGGAGAAGGCCATCTATAAGCCAGGGAACACCTGAGACTACCAGAAGCTAGGAGAGATGAATGGAACAGATTTTCCCACACAGACTTCAGAAGGAACTAACCCTGTTGACACCTTGATTTTGGACTTTTCTAGCATCCAGAACTTTGAGACAATACATTTCTGTTCTTTTAAAGCTAGTCAGTTTATGGTAGTTTGTCACAGCAGCCCTAGGAAACTAACACAAACACACCACTAATTCCTATCTTACCTTATACTCACATGTGCTTGAGTAATAGCAATAGCATTAATACTATAGCCTAATAATCAAGAAGATAGAAACAGGTCTTCTGTCTTCACTAAACATGAGTTACATTTACTATAGTCAGGTTGTAAATTTAAAAATGCCCTGGGCCCAACTACTCTCCTTGGAGTTGCTTTAATATACATGTTTTGTTTACCCATTCCTTTTGTTAAATGCTACTGATTATAGTGCCTTTTTCATTCAGCTATTTTGCTCCTTTAAAATAAGAAATCCTTTCCTACCAAATGATAAAATGCAAAGAAAAAAATTTGCTCCCATTTTTCCCTTATCTTGCAAATCTGTGAAAGAAAACAATCATTTGAAATTCACAATTATCATCAATTAACTTGAAAGAACACAGAAAAAATATAAATGAAAAAGAAATTGTGTGAAAAATAATTTTACTCTAAAAATAAACTTGAGGCCTCATCCAAGAGAGCAGTTATTAGAAAAAAGGAATGAGGAAATGAATTAGTATAATGTTTCTGAGACTCTCTGAAACAAGAAATTTAAGAAGTGGAAGAGAATAGATCTAAAAATGTTTGAATTGCTCTACTCCTTCCTGCCAAAAACAAGGAACTAAAAAAGACTCACAGACTTTTGGGGGCAAATGAGTGGAGTTGCTCTACTACTGAATGGGATATGTGATGGTTAATTTTTTATGTTAATTTGACTGCTCAGGTATTTGGTTAATGGCTGTTCCTGGGTGTATCTGTGAGGGTGTTTCTGTATGAAATTAACATTTGAATCAATACACTAAATAAAGCAGATTGCCCTCCCCAATCTGATGGGCTTCATCCAATCCACTGAAGGCCTGAACAGAATAAAAGGCTGAGTAAGAAAGAATTCTTTCTGCCTGACTGTCTTTGAGCTGGGACACTGGTCTCCTGCTTTCGGACTCAGACTGGGACTGGAACTTACATCATTAGCTCTCCTGGTTCTCAGGCCTTTGGACTCAGGCTGGAACTATACCATTAGCTCTCCTGGATCTCCAATTTGACGACTACAGATCTTGGACATCTCAGACTCCATAATCATGTGATCATATAAGCCAATTCTCCTTAGAGTAAATCAATCTCTCTCTCTCTCTCTCTCTCTCTCTCTCTCTCTCTATATATATATATATATATATATATAAACACACACACACACACACACACACATACACACACACATATATGTATTTCAGAATAATGATATCTCATTAGGGAAGACTAAAGGATTATATCTTATTGTTTCTATTTCTCCAGAGAACCCAGATTAATAGAGGACAGAAGTAGAAGCCTTGGTATGTAAATTTCAAGAATTATGCAAAAGAAGGATGATGGTGTCCTAAACATGCCCATAATATCCTGTTTGTACCTCCACGTTCACACCAATACACTAGATTCTAACTATTTACTCAGCATCATTTTTTTTCTCCTGTTATACAAGTGACTAGCGCAATGCTTGGCTAATTGCATTAGCCAATAAGTTACAAATGAGTAAACAAATGAATGAGCAAATAACTACAGGTGTATAAATTTCAAGTAGGCTAAATGTTAGCAAGCTGAGGTCATCTGATCATTTTATTTTTGGGAGAAACAATAGATGATAATTTCCCTTTGTTTAGAACTAATAGTTTAAATCTGAATAAATATAAATTAAAACAATGTTTAGTGAAAAGGCAGAAAAAAACTTCCAATTGTAGCTTACGGTTAACTATATCTCTAAACTATATTTTGCTCTAGAGTACAAAACATTTTCCTCCTAAGAATAATCTATCTGACAAAGAATCTAAGTTTTAAATATTTGGATTCTAATCATCTGTAAATTGGGCTTGTCACAGAATATTATAAAACTATTTGAGATTCAGTTAAATGGCTAAATCTCAAATAGTGTTGGCCTTCCGGTAGTTGTGAATGAAGAATGACAAGTTTAGCCATATTAAATTCACAGAAAAAATTAAAGCTCTCAATAGAGTCACATAAAATTGGTTCAATACACATAACCAACTTCTTCTGAGAAAGATAATTCACAAAGTATGAGTTGGAAAGTATAAACTCTTAAAGATAGAACAATAAATGCATATGCTTCTTAAAGACTGGAAGAACACAGATTCAAATGTCATGCATTCTGAGACAAATTCAGTTGAAATGGAAAAAATAATACATATTTATTTGCCACTTTGTATAATTTTTCTGTGAAGGACAATTTTAAGTGGCCTGAACTAGGTTAGCATGGTTGTTAACTCACGTTTCTTTGTGTATGTTTATCATATATAAAGAACCACAGGAAATTTCCCTTTCCATTTGCTGTAGTTGTATTTTTTGGTCTCTGAGAAACTATAAGAAATTTATTCCCAATACAGAGTCAAAATATTCCCTAATAATTTTAAAATAGTGAATAAACATTTAGTTTTTAAAGTAGCAAAATTTTTTATTACTTTACGATCCTCAGAAATCTTAAGAACTAGACTAACCAATTTACACATTTTTTTAAAAAGTAATTAAATTCAGGAAAGATAAATGATAAGCAGTAATTTGCGAAATGAATGTTTACTTTGGTATATCCTTACCTATGCAAGGTTATTACTAAAGAAAGGATTTAATGTTCACCTTTAGCTGTAGTACCTTCTCTAAGTTTTCAATCTTTCTTTCAGCATTTCTCAGCTTCTTTAGCTCCTCTGAGTCTAAGAAAGGGCTCTTTGGGGACAAAGACCTTGAGCGTTTCACAGGTGGTTCCTCGAGAATAAAACAAGGACATGGTTGAACTAGTTGGAACACTGGATTATGAAAGACATGCAAAATTAAAGAACAAGTAATTTTGAATACTAATAATGAATTATAAAAAGAAAAAATCTTGCATGGAATACCAGAGAAATAACAAGCAGAATTACCACAGTGCTACCGCTAAAGGTTTCTCTGTGACTCATTAATGAGAATATTCATTTACATTTACATTGTTTCTTTCAGAATAATGATGTCCCATTAGGGAAGACTAAAGGGTTATAGACTCAGAAATGCAAGAAACCTCATTACAAAGGAGGGGATAGAGGCTGGTCTAATTGCTCTATAAGGGTCCAAGGTTACACTTGATAGGACAACCAGAAACAAGAGGGAAAGGATTTTTTTCCCTTTGAAATAGTTTAACACACTGTGAAGTTGAAGGAACAATATGCTTGAGGAATGTAAATACAACAGACAGTAGATCTTATACCATAATGACCATATGGTCATTAACTATAATGTGGCTAACTAGAGACAAGAATGTGTTTATATCATGTACAGCTTCATATACCAATCTGGAGAAGGAATATGTGAAAGCAACTATTAAGCTGGGCAACATATTGTTCATACTTACTGCATGTCCTTATGAAAAAGAAAGAAAATTCTTTCAAAATATCACTCTCATTTTCTTGACTTTTGTTAAACGCAATGAAACAACAAAGCAGTATATTTTTAAAGCTCAACAATACAGCACACAACCAAATTAGGCCCTATAAGGTCTCTCAATTTTAGGAGTATTTTCTTTCATTTAAATAAAGCTCAATGCTGTGAAACTACTCCAAAATGGCAAGAAACATATAACGGAGTTATGTTTAAATACATACATACATACATAAATAAAGCTAGTTCTGAAAATTACTAATAATATTAGGGGGAGTAAATAAGAATGCCACAGAAACATAGGTCTCATTTTAAATACTTCCTTTATTAAGACATTTGTCCTACTCATAGGAAAAAATGAAAAGAATGAGAATTGAAAACATGATTTTCTACTTTTAAAAATATTTTCTACTGCTGAAGTAACAAGTGTGAGAAACATACCTCTAAAACTCCTTACTTTTAGGAAAAGCTTAATTCAATTTATATAGAAATAATATATTTACAATGTGATATTCTGAAATGTTTATATTAATGTTCATAGAATCTTTTGCAATATAATAAGAATATGCAATAAATACTACAAAAAGGAAAAGCTGAGACATTAATAAATAAGAATCATGCCACAAAAAATTTGCTTATTATTCTCCACTGTTACACCTTTAAATCTGAAAATATGTAACTGAACATATTAATGTTAAATTCCATTTTATAGTTTATATTGCACATGGGCAGTATTTTAAATATCACAGCTCAATGAAATAGAAACATTAAGATATATTTTTCTTCTAATTAAAATTAGAAAATTGAATTAAGGACTAATACCACATTAAAATTTCTACTTAATTTATCTATAGATTAGATAGATGAGGGATACTTATCAAAACTTTTTAATATAAGAATGTTAATTTACGCAAAAGAGGTATATCATTACTAATATATTTAATTAATTAAATAAGGAACATATTATTCAGTTCAAAAAGGGAAAACTTGCTACTCCCAGCCATGATTTTATAAAACATTTGACACAGAATATTTTTTAAAAGCTTCCAGAAATATAAGCAGAGAAGTAAATGCTGCTGTTTGTTTTTTAACTTCATCACTTGCCTTGCCAACCTCATCCTGACAAATTCACAAAATGACAAATGCCCCTACCTTATGTTTCCTTTCAGTACTTGTCAAGATGCTCTTCTCTGAGGAACCCTTGTTGGTAGATCTGTTCTCTGATAGTTTTTCATTTGCTATTTTCAGTTTCTCCTGTAAATACTCAATTTCAGACTTCTGTGAGACCATTAAGGTTTCTAAGCTCGATAAAGATGGCTGTTGAGAAACCTATTTTAAAAAGTATGTTTGTGTCTTACATTATTTACACATTCATGCAAATATTTATATATGTTACTACATTATATAAATCATAAGTATTCCAAGAAAGAACATTTCATTTCAAAAATAAACCGTAAACCTGAATTAGCTAAGCTTCTATCATCCTTATAGAACGGCATTTTCAATAAAATAACCAAGAGTCTATATAAATATTTTCATAAGTAATACTGTCATACAGATTTTCAGGAGAAAAAATTTAAAGTTGTGCATGATATACACAACTCATCTATAAAATTATTTCAAATTAATGATTATACACATAGGTATTTCCTCAGTAAATGCTTAATGCAATACCACCGAATATAAACCTGAGAAAAAGAAACCAACAGCACTATACGTCTAATTAGCTTTTAATATATTATAATTTAGTAATAACTCAAAGAACTCTGATACTTTTTAAAGTCAGCAGAGTTCACAGTCTTCTCCTTTGAAATTTATTCCCATGCCAGATAAACTGTTAATGGGTAAGCACCACATTTTAACAACAAAAATCACAGGAAAATTAAGTTTGTAAGAAACCTATTCATGAAAACTAGCATTCAACAAAATTGTACCACCATCTTAACTGAATATACTTGAGACCATTAAAATCCATGCATATAAACTATTTCAAATTAACCACTCCATTTACAAAAAACAAAAACACTAGATCATAGTGAAACCAAGTTTTTGTTGATTTCCAGGAAAGAAAAGTCAGATCTTATGATTCTAATATTATCAACATGGATCCAGTAGCCCTGAAAATAGTTTCATTTAAAATGTGGAGAGCCCCATCCTTCCTAAATGATATTCCTAAGGATTATAAGAAAAATATGTATGTTTAACTTTTCTGAACTAACAATGAGAAATATTACCTTTTCTTGGTTTTGACTACTTTTTTCTTTTTTTAGGGGATAGGCAAATTTTTACTAATCCTAACCTGTAATTTCTATAAAGAGAAGGATCATCTCATTATACTATCATCATACTATTACACTTTCCTCATATATAAGTCACCTGATTTGTTTCCCAATCTTTATTCTATCACAACACTAAATATTTTCCTCAGAATGTTGTTTATATTGTACTGTTACCACACTTACAATATTAAATACTGACTCTATTAGCTTGCATTGAACATCAAATTAAAATACCTTAAGCATTTTTCTTCCAAACTCTAAAGGAGTCTGACCTATTCTTTTCTCCTCCTTTAACCACTGTATGGCTTTTATTTATTCTTTCCTCCTCTTTTGTAAACAGATTTATGATGCTTATAAATTTTTCCTTTGGGCTGCCAATATGAACAATTCACAAAGGCTACCTATTCTTGTTCTGGTTTTGTTATATAAAATTACAATGAATATATTAATATCATATCATTTACCAAAGAAATTTTAAATAAATTGTTCAAAATCAAACAAAAATTTAGAAAAAAAATGGAAAAACATAATTTTAGCTTATTGGTATATCCAATAAGCAATCCTTTGCTCTTTAATAAATGAGTTTTCCAAGTCATCATTGGGTTATAATGCAACAGATAAGAATATAAAAACATGAATATTTGGTCAAGAAGCTGCAATTCTAAATCATTAAAATATTTATGAAGATATTAAAAAGCCTCCAACAGTGGACATTGCTACTATAATAATAAAAGATTTCTTATTTAGGGAGAATTCCTTTAAAATTCGTCAGTAAACAATAACAGAACTTCAAAATTAAAATACTATTTAAGTAGTGATTAACTCCAGCTCACATAGGAGCCATAATGTAAATAAATAAGTAAAATGAGTTATGTTTAAATTATAGCTTTAAAATTCATTCGACAGAGACACTTTGTATATATATTGAACATATACATATATACTTTACTTCCACAAGGAAACTTATGCACTCTCTCAGTTTTTCAAAAATGGAGTCTTCTTTCTCTCTCTCTCTCTCATCTTTTATCACTTTTGGTAGAGATACATGCACATGAAGTATTTCACATTTCTCTTAATATAACCACTTTTAAAAGTATAAGTAAAATGAAACATCAAATCGCAGTCACCCTCATTTTGAGGGAATAAGGAGGGTATTTGTGGTAGTAGCTATTCAG
Organism: Delphinapterus leucas; assembly: GCF_059928025.1. Taxonomy (NCBI): domain Eukaryota; kingdom Metazoa; phylum Chordata; class Mammalia; order Artiodactyla; family Monodontidae; genus Delphinapterus; species Delphinapterus leucas. The sequence goes on from NC_143134.1 coordinate 58,774,751, forward strand.
CTCCAGCCAGCTGTTTTCACAGAGGAATGTGGCCCATTACTGCCAGATCTACTGACTTTTCAAAAGAATGGAGGAATTCAAATTTCTAAGAGAAATCTAATTTTACAATATTGGCCAGACTCAGTTTATGACCCTTGTATCTTGAGAACATGGTGGTGGGAGTATAGACTGCTACAAATTTCCTAGGGAAATTTTGAAATATGAATCAAAGAACATAATGTACCAAGCCTTGGACTTTGTTCTAATCATGCTGAGGGTTGATACAGAAAGATATCCATGATAAACTGTTAAGTGAGAAAGGCACAGGTTACAGAAGAATACAGCATACTGTATGGACATAAATTTCACCAAACTCTGAATTTATAGCATTATTTCTGAATGGAGGTATTATATGTGAATTTTCTTCATACATATCTGAATTTCCTTAATTTTTTTACAATGAACATGTCACTAAATAGTTTTTAAAATGTAATTTTTTCTGCAAATAAAAGGGATAAAAAGTTCGGTATAAAAATTTCAGTACAGATAGGGGAAATACAAATGAAAGCCTCTATCATATCATCTCTCAGAATTCACTAACGATAAGTTTGGGATATAGTTCCCATATTTTAAAGGGAAAAGGAAAACCATTTTAATTCTGACGTTTAACTTCTTTTTTATTACTGGCTTTATTTTTTATAACAGCTTTACATTTACAGAAAAACTGAGCAGATACTATAGAGACTTCTCCTACACCTCCTATCCCCACCCACCCAGTTTCCCCTATTATTAACAACTAAAATTAATACGGTACATTTGTTAAAATTAATGAACCAATTTTCATACACTATTTTTAACTGAAGTCCCTAGTTTATTCAACTTTCCATAGTTTTTACCTAATGTTCTTTTCTGTTCCCAGATCCCATCCATGATACCACACTACATTTAGTTGTCATGTCAGCAACTCTTGGCTGGGACACTTTATCAGACTTTTCTTATTTTTGATGACATTGATAGTGTTGTGGAGTACTATTTAGGTATATTGTTTTGATAGGATGGCCCTCTACTGGAATTTGTCTATGTTTTCATCATGATTAGACTGGGGTTATGAATTTTTGGGAGGAAGATCACAGAAGCCATCATATCATATCAAGGGTACATACTATCAACATGATTTGACTGCTGACACTGAACTTGATCACACTACCAAAGTAGTGTTTGTCAGGTTACTTGACTGCCAAGTTACTCTTTTGTCCCCCATTCATACTATACTCATTTAACCAGCTTTTTAAACATAATAATTACATGTATAATTATTATAGGTATAATATATATCTTCATATATCCTTACTTATTCTTACACTTTCTAAGTGCTGCTTTACAAGCCTAGCAAGATTAAGACAATCAATCGCCTGTCTGTGGAAGTTCACTCCATCTATTGCCCTAAAAATCTTAGAATCTTTGAAAATTTAACTTTTCTTGCTAAGAATTATTAGTATTTTATAAATAAACTTTTTCCTCTAATGTCAAAAATCCTTGTGCACTTTTTAGTTTATAATCTTGGAAGATAATGGTATGGTGCTAGACCATAGATAATCTGATAAGAAATGATCAGTGGAGTATGCATCCAAATGCCTCCAATTGGAACTAATCTCTTTAAATTAACTATTATTAATACATAACTTCTTTTTCACATTGATTCACAGAGGCAATTTTGATCAAAAACTCCTGTAAAAGCTATTAGAGTAGAAGGAGGGGGAAAGTGAAGCCTTGTGCCAATTACTTTTAAAACATTATATAAATTAAATATCTAGTCATGCTGCTTTAAATTCAAGCAACATTGTATGGCATTACTACAGTGGAGGGTGAGTGAATACTGCTTAATAAATAGAAATTTTTTCCACAACTATCACAATTACAAAGAATTATAAGCTAAATTGTTTTGTCCTGTTAATAAGTTTTAATTTAAAATACTAATTTATTTACTACTTCAGTAAAATAATAACTAGCATTTAGTGAAAAGTGTTGAGTACCTAGCTTTAGGTAAGCATTTCACATACATTATCTCACTTATTTAAGAAATTTACAAACTCCAAACCTGTCAACACATAATATAGCCTATTGCAACACAAAAATACTTAAAAAGGACGTGATACCTCAGCAAAAGAAATAGTTTCTCTCCAAGTAATATCTCACTGGAAATTAAGTATAGGTTAAAACATATATGTATGTTTAAAATCTGTAATATTTGTGTATATAAAATATCCAACCCCTATGAATATATATATATATATATGAGAAACTGACATCCTGAATGACAGTTCTCTGAAAAGCAACTCAAATCCTCTTGGACGAAGACAGAATATTTAAAAAGTGCATATATATATTTACAAATATACACATAATTTTCTTCTCATGAAATCCTGAATCTCTACAAAAACTTACATTTCATTTAAAATTGATTTTAGAAATGCAGAAATATATCTATTGCCAATTTATAAAACTGTTAGCTGACTCATCCATAACCTGAGAACAGATGACTTCAATAATAATCACAGTCTTAAGATAATAAAGAAAAAAGAAAGCTATTAAATCAACATGATATCATAAATCAAAATAGTCTTGTCACAAAAGTTCACAAATGGAATTAAGTGTACCAACTTAAACTTACACCTCCCTTTTAGAAAGACTATGAAATTGAGTAATAAATTTATGAACAAAGTCAGCTAACACTCTCTTTTAAAAAATATAAATATTTGCATTTCTTCCATCCATTCACTTTTAACCCAAATATACTCAGATTACATTTAGAGATCACAAAATATAATGAAATTATTTACCACATTTAGGTAAACTTTAAAATGTCACCATTTCCTCTCATAAACACCAACCTAATAACACAATACTGAAAAATTCAGTACTATAAAGTGGTCAAATTAAACTTTCCTTTAGTATCTAACACTTGTGTGGTAAAGCCAAATCAGGGCACAGCAAAATAAAGGGGGAAATTTTAATGTCATAAATTTATTTCCATACACCATATAAAGCTTTACACTGAATGGATTACAAATGGATGCTTTACTGGCTTAGAGTCACAACCAGTAGACAACAGTATCTTTGTTATGAAAGTGAGAAATCAAAAGCTAATTATTTCTTCTACGACATGTAAATATTAGGCTGCACTGACAAAAATTAGTGATATTTACATGTCACAGAACAGTGTTTAGAGTATTAACTGTGTAGTATACACACTGACTACAGATTCTAATACCAACAGTAAACTAATCCTGGCCTTACTTAAAACTTAGGATTAAGAGACTAAGTGACTTTTCTATAGATTTGTTTTCTTACCTTAAAAAGCAAAATTAAACACAATCAGGTTTTTCCAAAGTATGTTATAAAGCCTCACAGTCTGCCAGATTTCTGAATATTTCAAGTATATCTGTTAATGGTATCCTAAAATGAATTTCTAGATTCAAGGAATGAAATGTGTAATCCATTACCTATTATAATGCATACTCTTAAGTTTTATAAACATTTGACACTTATGTCACCAGTAAAAAAATCAAAATTTGTGCACTAATGGTATAAGCAAGGGACTATGCTTGTTATGCATTATCATCTCTATACATTAAAACCTCAATCATACTCAAACAAATTCACTAAAGTGTGGTTTTCAATCTGCTAACTATGCATTCCATAATAGCCTGTAATTATTAAAAACTGACAAGAAAGCTACGCCACCTGTGTTTATGTGAAGCCAGGTAATGAAAAAAACAACAACGCTGTCATCACCTCTCAATTCCTGATTGCATTATCAAAACTGTAGCCGAGTTTGGCATCTGGGTGTGACCTTGTTAACTGCTAGGGTAATTAAATTTATTCTACTGGGAAAAAGGATGATAAATTATTAGCAAGAAGATTTTGTTCACATTTTATTAAATTGGCCTGTCAAAGGGTTGGCCAAATTATCAAGGGCCTCATTTATTGGAGGCCAGCCATATTGCCACATCTGTTACAATTATTTATAATTTCAGCAGTTGAAAACCAACTGAGTTAGGCATCCGCCATGTAAAGTAATTTACAAATTATCTGATGAGGGAGTGTTTTAGCTTCTCCCTCATTTCTAGCCAGCAGAAAGCCGCGCTGTAATTACAGAACACGATTAGGTTCTTTGGGGAACTTATCTTGCACTCATAGCCATAGTAAGATGCAGCAAGAACATATGGAGGAGCTTGTGCTTCTACTCCCTGAAGCTCGTGACCCGCCTGCCGCTGAGCCCTTGAGTTGAATTTGAATGAGAGTGCCATGGCTAATGTTCTACACATGCACCATTTATGCCACAAAACAAATCGGATCACTGTTAATTATGAAGCAGCTATAATCAGGCCTTCACATCTGTGTAATGTGAAGCGCAGTAGGCTGTATTCCAATAATGTATGACTACCTTTGTGTCGCAAATTGCGAGCCATATTGCCTCAGTAGTAGTTACTGAATTCAAAGTAACTCCTTTGATAAAAGCCCATCACATGGATATTTTTATCCAGCTTTACAAAAAATAAAAATAAAAAAATAATGAAAAAGCAAACCCCAAAGCCTTTCTTTATCAGCTATTGACCAGAACAGTTAAAGCATATGGCACAAGTTCATTAATGAACACAGAGCATTCTAATTTAATGAAACCACTTGAGCCATAAAAATCAGATTTAGTTAATTCCCTCTTTTCCATTTTTTCACATCTAGCCTAAACCTAGGATCTACTTAATATTACAAGTTATCAAGACACAAAATATATTTTTTACAAATTTATAAAAAATATTAAAAACTTGTGTTGTACTATGAATAACCTTTAAAAAGAAAGGCAAAAATATGGTTTTTTATTTTACAAATTGAATTTCATCACAAATCTCATGTAAGAAAGAATAATTATTTCTTTTTTAGAAAGTGAATCCTAGCAGCTGTATTCTAACAAAAAAAATAGTCTTTCTTCCATGAGAAATCTTTCCATGGAAAGGCAGCTAAACAAGCTGCACCCAGATGGCAAACCAGCTACAGTTTAATTAATCCACTAAAAGCCATTCAGATTTCAGTAAGGGTAATGTAATTTTGAATAATAGTAGGGAAAAAAAATCACTAAAACATTCTTAAGTTTTATTATAGCAGCAAGAGAAGTGCCACTATAGAGTAGTTAAAGCTGAGTTGCGGTTTCTATTATACGTGATACATTTCTAGATTTTAATATCTTGGGCTGTTTCATACTGCTTGGAACTTAAAGCAGGCTTAAAATATCAGAATATCTATTGGAAGCCTTTTTTTTTTTTTTAGAAGAAATAGCTTATTTTTCAAGCAGGGAAGTGGAGTTATATGATTATAACGAGTTTAAATGTTGTGGATATAATACACAAATAGCTTTAGGAAAGAAAAAAGTTTATAGTTAACCTACAAAAGACAAAGACTTCAAATTTTTCTTTTAAATAAAAAAATTTATCAAGGTTAAAAATGATGTCATAGTATAATTTTATCACTGTTTTCTCCCGAAGGTTGATGAAATACGAAACTGTCAGGAGATCATTTCCCATATACTTCTGTGGCCATGCCTACCTATACAAATAGATGAAAAATATAAACTAGTTGTGTATAATTAAATCAAGCAATAAATTACAAAGCAGTTTTTACTTAAAATAACGCTGTAGAGTAAATCAACTTTTCAAAATGAGTTTACGTATACAAATTAAAAATTAGTTAAGTGTGAAATAAGATGATGATAAGTAGTATAATTTAAAATTACTTATAGGCGACATTTGTCCTAAATAATTAAAAAATAATTTTGGTGCTGTAGCAGTAAGATACCTAGAGCAAGTATGAGACTGATATTCTTCCATGTTGAAAATGAGAAAAAAGTATAATTGAAACAATAAGAGAATAAAAATCATAAAAAGCAAACAAAAGTGAACCAATTATGAACTCTGGCATAATATTTCCCAACTACAGCATGACAAGGATTAATAGCATTCTGAGTCTAAGTTAAGTTACTACAATGTGATCTCCTTTCTGCCAACTGAGAAATTAAAATAGTTTAGTTGATGCCAAGCAGCCACTATCAATACTCGACTCCCTGATTGGCAAGAAATCAGAGCTAACTAATACCGGTATTTTTCCTCCTTTGCTATGTTGGAAAATTATACATAATCAATTCAGCACTGTTAAAGAAATGACAACTATTCCACATCATAACAAGATAATTCCTTGCAAAACTGATGCTTTAATGCTCCCCCTCCTATTTATTGGAATTGCTGTGTCAAAGAATACTTGGATCACTTTGGGATACGCTAAATGGGTATGGAACCAGGATATACACATTTTCATATGTTCATTTAAAAAGCATCTATCGAAATCAAAGTATCAATCACTGGCAAAGAACAGTGAGGATAAAAGCATAAGACACCAACTTTTCTTGCTTTCAAGGAGCCCACACTTCAGAGTGGAAACAGACAAGGAAAACAATGAAGTTTAATACCTGCTAATGCACAAAAGAGGTGTACATCTCAATCTTAAGAAAAAAGGTTCAGGAAAAAGTTATCAATAATAATCTTAGAACTGAGTCTAGAAGGTCTAGAATCATTAATGAACTAGACAAACAATAAAATGTGAAAATATGTGTGATAAATATGTAGAGTTTATTTCCTTTAGTATGTATTTGAGGTCATGTATATAAATACATTTTTTTTAAAAAATGCAAACTGATAGAACACTTGCAAAAACAAATCAAGTTTAAAGTGAAAGTGAAAAACCTCACTAAGGGCTTCCCTGGTGGCGCGCAGTGGTTGAGAGTCCGCCTGCCGATGCAGGGGACATGGGTTCGTGCCCCGGTCCGGGAAGATCCCACATGCCGCGGAGGGGCTGGGCCCGTGAGCCATGGCCACTGAGCCTGCGCGTCCGGAGCCTGTGCTCCGCAACGGGAGAGGCCACAACAGTGAGAGGCCCGCGTACTGCAAAAAAAACCCAAAAAAACCAAAAAAAACAAAAAACCTCACTAGTTTCCAGAGATGAAAAACAAAAGAATGAATTAACAAGGCTATTTTTAGATGATAATAAAGCTTGCAAGGTTATAAAAACTGGGCACTCTCATACACTGTGAGAAGATAATTTGGTATAATCTTTCTGGAATGTAGTTTACTGTGCATGGTATATATTCAAAAGCTTGAGGTTCACAATCTTTGACATAGAGATTTTACTTTTAAGAATTCATTCTACAGATACAAGTGATGAGAATAAAGATAGACAAATGAAAATGTTCATCGCAGTATAAAATCAGAGGAAATAGAAAAAATATATATTGAAATAAGTTAAATGCCCCAAAGTAGGGAAATATTTAGGTTAAAAAAATGGTACATTCCTCCATTATACTATTAGGCAGTCATAAAAATGCTTTCAGGGCTTCCCTGGTGGCGCAGTGGTTGAGAGTCCGCCTGCTGATGCAGGGGACATGGGTTCGTGCCCCGGTCTGGGAAGATCCCACATGCCGCGGAGCGGCTGGTCTCGTGAGCCATGGCCGCTGGGCCTGCGCGTCCGGAGCCTGTGCTCCGCAGCGGGAGAGGCCACAACAGTGAGAGGCCCACGTACAGCAAAAAAAAAAAAAAAAAAAAAAAAGAATTAAAAATGTTTTCAAACGTTTAATCATATTATAATGGTCATTGTACAAGCAGGATACAAATTCATATACTGTATGATTCCAATTACATAAAATATATTTTCTTCATTTACTTTGTATACCCTTTATACAAACACAGAGCCACATGCAGGGTCTAAGACCATGCTTCCCTTAGGTTTTCTTCCACTATCATTTGGGGCTGAAGGAAAGGCCACGCATTGGGGCTAAGACCTAATTTCCATAGATCTCTTCACCTCAATCTACAGATGTCAATAAGGAACCTTAGGCAAAGCCCTCTCTATACCCAAATACACCGCCTGCCACCACTATCTGCCTTGAATTTGCTAAATTAACCTCATTATGCCTTTTATCCTGATTTATGTGAGTCACCATAAAAGCCCTAACTCCTGTGTCAATGGGAGTTTCTCTTAGAATTGTCATACTCTCATGCTAGTTATGAATTATTTTAAAAAAAAGTAAAAACCAAAAAGTGAAGCAATAAGAAACTTGCAGACTTACAGTCAAACTGACCAGGCAGATTTGAAAAAACCCAAAATATAGCTGAAGAGTCTACTACCACTCCTCTATTCTCTATCTCACCTTTTACAATTAGACTCTCACTCTCTCCTCCATGTCCACTCACCTCTTTCATATTCCCCATCATGCTGTATCTTTGTACTATATTCTGAGTAATTTTGTCGACTTAATAGTCCAATTTTCTAATTCCTTCTTTAGCTCAGTAACGCATTGTATGAGGGCCCTATTATTACCAAAACCAGATAAAGATAGTACAAAAAGTTATATAACAGACCAATTTCAGTCATACATAGAGATTTAAAAAACAAATATCAGTAAGATGAATAAAGCAATATATAAAAGGTTAGAAGTGTCCCAGGTATCAAAAGATAAAACATTTGATAAAATTTATCACCATTTATGATATTAATCAGACTCCTTAATCTGATAAAAGGGTATCCATAAGAAAATTATGGCTAACGTCATAGTCCATGGCGAAATAGTCCCTTTAAAATTAGGAACAAGGCAAGGACACCCACTCAAACCACTTCTATTGAACTTTTATATGGTAAAATGTATAAAGATCAGTATAACAAATTAGGATTTTTAAGGAAGAAACAAAACTGCCATCATCACATACTGTTTGCATAGAAAACCCAGAGGGTCTAAAAAAAATTTAGAATTATTAAGAGATTGTTAGGGTAGATGGAAATAAGACAAACATTTAAAAATCATTTGCACTGCTATATACAAGAAACAGAAAACCTAATAAAAATGCAAGTATCTAAAACAGCAACAAAAATGTAAGCTACTCAGAATCTAATAAAAGACATTACATATTACATATCTAATAAAGAGTATAAGACCTCTATGGAAGTCTTATACAAACTACAAAACTTTATAAAAACTACAAAAATTTGTAAAACTACAAAAATTTATTTAAATACATTAAGGAAGACCTAACTTGAAGAAGACAGCATACGCAGGAATAGAAACATTTAAAATGACAAAAATATCTGTTCTCCTCAAATTAATCTTCACGAGATTTTTCAGGGAACTTGATAGCTGGTTATAACACTATACTAAAGAGTAAAGGATCAATAATATCCAAAACACTGTTGAAGAATAATATGGTAAAGAGACCTGTCATATCAGTTATCAAGACTCATTATAAAGCTAAAATAATAAATACAGTGTTGTTATTTCAGAGATTTTTAAAAAGTCACCCAATGCAAATGGACCCACTTAAATATGAACCCATATACACATGCAATAATAAATGTCAGAGATGGCACTGTAGATCACTGAGAAATGGAGTGATTATTAGCACAGTGCATAGTACTGAACCAGATATCCAGATTTTTTAAAAATTAAATTGAATTATCTTCTTCACCACAACAAATATCAATACCACATAAAGACTCATATGTGGAAGTCACAACTATAAGGCTTTAGATGAAAATCTAGGAAAATATCTTTATGAGTTTAAGATAAAGTAAGATTTATTAAACAAGATACAATAAGCACCAAAGCTGAGAAGAAAGTATTGAGAAATTCAAAGACATTAAAATGAATAACTTCATTTTTCAAAAGACACCACAGAATAAGTGAAAAGAAAAGCTATAAGCAAGAAGATATTTGCAACAATCATAACTGATAGCTGAGACTGCTGGTTGATCTCCAAACTCATTTCCTTGTTTTGGAAATGGGTACATACCTCCCAATATTTGGGCGCATGTATTTCCCAAGCTTCTCTGCAGTTAGATAACATGTGGCCAAATAATTGAGTTATAGCTAAGGACACGCCAGCAGAAGTGATATGTACCACTTCTAAGTCTTATTCATAAAAACTTCCTAAATGTGATTCTCTAGGACATTTTTCCCTTCTTGCTGGCTGGAGTAGAGATGATTTCAGGACAACTTTAGGAGCTACATTTAAAGCTAGTGGATCCAAAAGATAAAAGGAGACTAGATCTCTAAATCATTGTTTGGAAGTTGAAAATCCAAGTAATACCCACATTAAACTCTTATATATACATAAGAAATAAATCATGTTAAACCTCAGAGATTCGGGGTTTATGTAATACAGAAGCTGACATTATATCAAATACTAATGTAATAACTAACAAAAGATTAGTATGCAAAATAAAGAATTTCAACAGACAGATAAACATTCTAATAGAAAAACTGGCAGAGGACACAAGTATTTCATATAACATAAACATAAGATGCTCAAGCTCATTAGAAATCAAAGAAATACAAAATAAAACCAGAATGAGGTATCATTTTACTTCTTTTAAGAATGCAACTAAGAAGTCTATAATTTGAGACACTTTGGCAAATAATTTGGCATTTTCTTATAAGCCTGAATATCTTCATATTCATGACATGTGATTTCACCCTTAGCAATATACGCTAGAGAAAGTTTTGCATATGTGTGTCAGGAGACATGTACTAGAAAGTTCATAGCAGCAGTGTGTAAATATTCCTATAGCTAAAAAAATTAAAACAAAAAATGTTCATTGACAAAAGGAGTGGATAAATAAATTGTAGCTTATTCATACAATAGACTGTTGCACAGAAGAGGAAAAGAATTATAGCTATGCTCAAGAACAATGAGTTACATTACAAAATAAAATTCAAAGAAAAAATCTAGTTGCAAAGCATGATATACATAGAGTATGAAATGGCTAAGGTTTAAATAAAAGCTATAAGGAACAATATATTATTTATAATCATTTATATTATTTAACAAAGCATAGCTTTAAAAGGCAGGAATTAATCAACAGAAGTCCAAGAAAAGAAGTAAGATGGGATCAGAGAGTAGCACATAGGTAGCATCAAGAGTATTGGTGATAGTTACTGGTGGGTACCCAGACATTACATTTATTCTTTGGTAGATTTCAAATATTTAGTAATAATTTTTTTTAAAAAGAAAGTGAGAACATAAGCTAAAACAACATACAAAAGGACAATTCTGTAACACTTAGGAAAAGAGGGAATAGAGTATCTGTGCAAAGAAATAAAAATTAACAAGCCTGTGGTTAAAATTCACAATCTTATCGCCTGCTGTTAGCCACATGAAGTATATCTCATTCACAGATAAACAAAGTAATTTTAAGGCTTAGGTTTCTCCCCTGTCCTCTACTACAAGATATTCCTCCAAGGCAAGAAACAGTACTTCTGCATGGAAAAGATAAACAATCACTCTGAGATAAGAAGAGGCAGTCATTCCGAATATAGCTAGTTAAGAGCAGGGTGCTACGAAATCAAAGGTCACAGGTTTCAATCCCATATGAACCAATTAGCTTTGTCCTTTTCTCTGGCAAAGATTGTCAGTTGGCTCACCAATAATTCAGATTATAAGTGAGATCAGGAAAAAGAGAAGATAAATCACCACCAATACAGAAAAAAACCCTCAAATTTGCTAAAATGACATAAGAAATGCTTTTTTAAGACCTAACATTTATTACTCCATCATGCATTGCCTCCTGTAATCTTAATAAAACTCCTATGGGGTAGGTACTATTATAATACCATTTTTCAAGTGACAAAACTGAGACTTAGAAAAGTTAACTGTTCAAAGTAACACAGATAAGGGACCCAGACTCCAGAATTTAGGTTGTTATTTACTACTCTAAATATATCCCCCAAAATCATGCACTGAAAAGCACCACTATAAGCATTTGAAAAAAATTATTTAAGGATACGAAAACTGGAAAAACTAAAATCTTTCTACTATTTCTTCTCAACTATATAATCCACTTGCCCACTTAGTCTCTTCTTGATCAAAGGGTGATCCCTGGACCAGCTACAACAGAAACATCTTAGAATGTAAAAGAAATGCAGAATCTCAGACCCCAGTCCAGACCTACTATCACATCAGAAACTACTTTACAACAATGCCCCTGACCCCTACAACTCCAAGTGACTGAGATGCATATTCACATCCGAAAAGCACTTACCTAGACTATTCTCAATATCCAAGACACACCACAAACTTTCTCACCTCTAACACAATGCTAATTCACTTCCAACAAGAAGCTAGGAAAAAAAAAAAGAAGCTAGAAACTCCTAAATTTCAAATTGACATATTCCACTTTCTCCGTGAAAAGTTTGGCATTCCCCCTCCTCTCCACACACATGTTCCCTGCAAAGCTTCTTTCCACAGAGCTCATACTTTGCTCATGTTTCCATAATAGCACATTTTATAATAATTATTTTCCCCTCTGCATACTCATTAATGAGATTCATAAGAGCAGACTGCCTTATTCATCTTTGTATCCCTTCACACTAAATCCAGTACCTAGAATACAGTAGGAGTTTAATAAATATTAACTATATAACTGAATAATGAATGAATGGATGGAAGGATGGAGAGATGGATAAAGAGTCCAATTAAAACACTCCAATAGGTTTCATGTTGATCTTCTATTTAAAACACACCAATGGCTTTCCATCTCACTCAGAGTAAAACCTATATGCTTACATAGGCCGAACAAGGCCCTAGGACACGTGATCCCACATCTGTCCCTCTGAGGTCACTTCTCATTCTCTTCCCCACAGCTCTCTTGGATCTAACCACATTGGCCTCCTTGCTAGGCAAACTTCTGCTTCATGAGCTTGGCACTTACTGATCCCTCCACTTAGAACGCTCTTCCCTCAAATATCTAAAAAAGTTCACTTCTTCCAGTTTTCTTCTCAAATGCCACCTATCAGAGCAGCTTTCTCTCACCACCATACATAAAATAGCACCACCACTCTCTATCATGATGTGTCTCACGCTGCATTATTTTTCTTCATAATACTTATTACCATGTAACGTGTGTTTATTTTTTTGATGATGACTCTCTGACCTGAATGTATGCTCCATGAGTGCCAAGACCTTATTTTGTCCCCTAAAGTTTCCTCATCACCAAGAACGGTGCCTAACACATCATAGGACATCAGTAAATATTGTAAAGTAAGTTTAGGTATATCAACTAATAGAGAGTTCTGATTAATAGTATGATTACTACGCTTGCCATAAAATTTTAAAGAAAATGTCCTTAATATATGGACAATCAACTTTCATTTCAACAATCCTATTTTTAAACATCTACATCAGTCTTCCACATAACAGAAGAGTCATTAACAGTCCATAAAATGTATATATTTTAAGGTCATCTCGTTAGCTACAAAAAAAATGGTCATTCAGAAAAACATGTGGGGGCTTCCCTGGTGGCGCAGTGGTTGAGAGTCCGCCTGCCGATGAAGGGGACACGGGTTCGTGCCACGGTCCGGGAAGATCCCACATGCCGCGGAGCGGCTGGGCCCGTGAGCCATGGCCGCTGAGCCTGCGCGTCCGGAGCCTGTGCTCCGCAATGGGAGAAGCCACAACAGTGAGAGGCCCGCGCACCACAAAAAAAAAAAAAAAAGAAAAGAAAAGAAAAACATGTTGAACAGTTTAGCCAAACTTTGGGAGAAATATGGCTGTGCTATATATAATATAAATCCTAAGCTTAAATTTATATATCTAATACATTTCATGGCTGAAGTATTGTCATGTACCTTGAAATTAATACTCCAGCAGAGTAACCTCATTAATAGTATTAGTAACCTGGTACACAAAAACATATGTATTAAAAAGAAGTAATAGTTCTGGTGGAATAAAAACAAAAAGGTGACGTAGGAGAACCTAGCTTCCCTGTCTCCCCACAAAGATCAACAATTGAACAGCTCTCCGTGAACAAAAACAGCTCTGGGAGGTCACTAGGGTATATTTAGCAAGTTTTAGCACACAGTGGAATTAAAACACCAGAGTAATTGCACAAGAAAAGAAAGAAGACAAGTTCATTTTGTCTGCATCATTCCATAACCTATGTTGGCACTGTTCAGCACCAAGAAGGAACTTCCAAACTAGAAAATTTTCTTCTCACCAGGAAAGAAACAGCAAGGTGAGCAAACCAGCTTTTATAGCCTCTAGGGGCATTACACAAAAGTCTGACTTCGGTTTCACCCCACCCAGACCAGCAAAGCTGAGACATTGAGCCAGCTAGTAAAAAGGAAGAAAAGCAGAGGCTACTTTTAGCAGATAGGCAGCAGAGCGATGGTTGGTTTACGGAGATCTGCTCTGCAAACAATCTTAGCAGAGTTCACCACTGATGAAGCCAATGGCCACCAATTCATCAAGGATCCTTGCAGATCTCACAAGGTTTTGTCCCACAGGTTTTTGAGCTAGTTGGTGCCAGCAGCCTGAGTTCCTCCCTACTCCATCTACATGACCTCCCCCAACTCCTGCTGAAGCCAGGAACCACACTGGAGCCATCCAAGGTATCTGCAGTTACGCAAGTATAAGACATCAGCTGCATAAATCCCACTTTGCCCACACCAGAACCTGGAGCCACACCCACAGGCAGCTTGGGCTTTTCCAGCTGCGTGAGTAAAATTTACCAGCCTAGGCCAATGGGTGTCATCTTCACACCTCTTCTACCCTACTCCATGTCACCAGTATCTCCCTGAAAGAAGATTTGTGGACCCATCTGGCACCCTAGCGTTTGCAGCTGCTGCCCAGGTAATGCACCTCTTTACCACTTGACTCTGGTGGCCAGTGAGGTTTGTATCCATGGGTTCAACAGGACTGTAGCAAACAAAGAAACAGTTCTTTTCTTTTTTTTTTCAACTTTTATTTTTAGCTTTACTGAAGTATAATTGATTTAATCACTTCCAAAAATTTCCTTGTATTCTTTTGTGTGTGTGTGTGTATGTGTGTGTTTTGTGTGTGGTAAGAACAAGAAACAGTTCTTAACTGGCTATCCTTCTAGTGCTCAGTACAGTGAGCAGTCCTTCCCTAAAAGAGGTCTATTTGCATACTGTAAAAGCTGCTGCCTGAGAGTCTGACTTCCAATCAGCCTGCACCTGGGTGGTGACTGAAATCCTCCCCTATGGGACACTGAAAGATCTTGGCATACCCTCAACTACTGGGAGCCACTAAGAACAAAGAAGGATGTCTGCACAATCACAAAAGTTTGAGAGACAATCAAGAGCTAAGGTCAGGTGGAAGGATAAGTTTCATCTCCTACATGATTTCATTCCTGTCTAGGAGAGGTGGCTGTTTAATCTGATGCATGAAAACTAACATAAATAGTCAAGGAAAATGAAAAAAATGAGGTATATTTTCCAAACAAAAGGACAATATAAAACCCCAGAAACAGACCTTAATGAAATGGAGATAAGTGATCTACCTGATAAGAGTTCAAAATAATGGCCGTAAAGATGTTTAACAAGGAGAACAATACATAAACAAAGTGAGAATTTCAACAAAGAAATAAAAAGTACAAGAACTTATGAAATAAATCACAGAGCTGAAGAATACAGCTAAACTGAAAAATACACTGGGTGGGGGGTTGGTTAACAGAAGACTAGGTGAAGCAAAAGAAAGGATCAGCAAACTCAAAGACAGGGGAGTGGAGTCTGTCCAATCAGAGGAGCAAAAGGAAAAAAAAGAATGAAAAAGAGTGAAGATAGCTTAGGAACTTATGGGATACCATCGAGTGGAACAATATTCACATTGTAGGAATCCCAGAAAGAGAAAAGAGGGAGAAAAGGGAAGAAAGCTTATTTCAAGACATAATGACTGAAAACTTCCCTAACCTGGGGAAGGAAACAGACATCCAAATCCACTTCAAATTTAAAGACACACACAGACTGAATGTGAAGGGATAGAAAAAGATAATTCCAAGCAAATGGAAACAAAAATGTGCAGGGTAGCTATACTTATATTAGACAAAATAGACTTCAAGCCAAAGCCTGGAAAAAGAGAAAACAAAGGTCATTATATAATGATAAAGGGGTCAATCCAACACAAAGAAATAACATTTATTAATATTTATACATCCAACGTAGGAGCACCTAAATATACAAGGGAAATAATGACAGATTTGAAGGGAGAAATAGACACCAATATAAAACAGTAAGGGACTCAATATCCCACTTTCAACAATGGATAGATCATCCAGACAGAAAGTCAAAGGGAAACATTGAACTTAAAATATACATTAGACCAGAGGAACCTAACACATATGTACAGAATTCCATCCAAAAAGCATCAGAATACACATTCTTCTCAAGGGAACATGTAATATTCTCTATGATAGATCATGTGTTAGGACACAAAACAAGTCTTAATAAATTTCAAAAGACTGAAATCCTATCAAGCATCTTTTTCAACCATAATGGTATGAAACAAGAAACCAATTACAAAAAGAAAACTAGAAAATTCAAAAAATTAAACAACATGATACTGAGCAACCAAGGATTCAAAGAAGAAATCAAAAGAAAACATTTAAAATATCTTGAGACAAACAAAAAAGGAACACAACATACCGAAATATATGGGACGTAGCTAAAGCAATCTTAAGAAGGAAGTTCATAGCGATAAACACCTGTGTTAAGAAAAAGAAAACAGCTCAAAAGAACATTCTAACTTTATATTTCAAAGAACAGAAAAAAAAAGAACAACCTAAGCCCAAACTTAGTAGAAGGAAGGAATAAAGATTAGAGCAGAAATAAATGAAATAGCGATTAAAAAGACAACCGAGAAGATCAATGAAACAAAGAGCGGTTTCTTAAAAAAGATAAACAAAGTTACAAAATTCACAAAACTTTGCTAGACTTACCAAGAAAAAAAGAGAGACAACTCAAAGAAAATTCAAAGTGAATGACAAGATGTTACAACTGACACCACAGAAATACAAAGAATCGTGAGAGACTACGATGAACAATGTATACACCAAATAATAATAATAATAATAATTGGATAACCCAGAAGAAACAGAAAAATTCCTAGAAACATACAATTCCCTAAGACTGAATTATGAAAAAATGGAGTATCTGAATAGACCAATAACTAGTAAAAAGATTGAATCAGTAACTAAATATCCTCCAACAAAGAAAAGCTCAGAACTAGATGGCTTAAAGATTTAAACATTTTAAAAAGAATTAATATCAATCTTTAATCTCTTACAAAAACAGAAGAGAATGGAACACTTCCAAATATATTTTACAAGGCCAACAGTACCCTGATATCAAAACAATACATGGATAGTGCAAAAAAGACAATTACAGGCCAATATTATTGATGAACATAGGTGCAAAATCATCAACAAAATATAAGCAAACCAAATTTAGCAATGTATTAAAATACATACACCATCATAAAACCAATTTATTCTAGGCATATAAGAATGGTTCAAACATCCACAAATCGATCAATGTGTTACACCACATTAACAAAATGAAGGAAAAAAGTCATCTCAATAGATGCAGAAAAAGCACTAGACAAAATTCAACATTCATTCATGATAAAAACTCTCAACAAACTGAGTATATAAGGAATGTATTCAATTTAATAAAAGTTATCTAGAACAAGTCCACAGCTAACATTATACTCAACTATAAAGTACTAAGAGCTTCTCCTCTAAGATCACGGACAAGATAAGAGTGCCCACTCTCACTACTCCTATTTAACATAGTACAAGAAGTCCTAGTCAGAGCAATTATACACAAAAGAAGAAATAAAAGGCATCCAAATCAGAAAGGATGAAGTCAATCTGTCTCTATCTGCAGACGACATGATGCTATGTATAGAAAACTCTACCAAAAAAACTGTTAGAACTAAAAAACAAATTCAATAAAGTTGGAGGACACAAAATCAATATACAAAAATCAGCAGTGTTTGTATATACTAACAATGAACTACCTGAAAATGAAATTAAGAAAACCATTCCATTTACAATAGCAGCAAAAAGGATAAAATACCTAGGAATAAATTTAACTAAGGAGAAGAAAGGCCTGTACACTGGAAACTATCAGACATTGGTGAAAGAAGCTGAAATAGACACAAATAAATGGAAAGATACTCTGCTCTCATGGATTGAAGAGTTAATATTGCTCAAATGTACACAAAGTGATCAAATCAATCCCCGTCAAAACTACAATGGCATTTTCACAGAACTAGAACCCTAAAATTTGTGTGGGACCACAATGACCTCAAATAGCTAAAGCAATCTTGAGAAAGATGAACAAAGCTGGAAATATCACACTCCCTATTTCAAACTGTATTACAAATCTATAGTAATCAAAACAGTAGGTGTTGCAATAAAAACTGAAACATAGATCAATGGAAAAGAATAGTGAGCCCAGAAATAAAAACACACATATACAGTCAATTAATTTATGACAAAGGAGTCAAGAACATACAAAGGGAAAATTATAGTCTCTTCAAAAAATGGCGTTGGGAAAACTGGACAGTCACGTGTAAAAGAATAAAACTGGAAGACTATCTTACACTATACCTAGTAATCAACTCAAAAAGGATTAAAAATGAATGTAAGACATGAAAGTATAAAACTCCTAGAAGAAAGCACAGATGATTCAGCTGCTAGACATCAGTCTTGGCTAAGATTTTTTGAATTTGACACCAAAAGCAAAGGCAACAAAGCAAAAATGAAAAAGTGGGACTATATCCATCTAAAAAGCTTCTGCACTACAAAGGAAACCACCAATAAAATGAAAAGGCAACATACCAAGTGGGAAAAATATATGCAAGTCATATATTTGATAAAGGGTTAATATCCAAAATATATTTTTAAAAAACTCATATAACTCAATAGACAAAACAAAAACAAAAATCCAATTTAAAAATAAGCAGAAAATCTGAATAGACATTTTTTCCAAAAAAGACATATAGATGGCCAGTAGGTCCGGAAAAAAGGTGCTCAACATCATTAATCATCAGGGAAATTCAAATCAAAACCAGAAGGAGACAAAACCTCATACTTGTTGGAATGGCTATTACCATATGACAAAAAATAACCAGTGTTGGAGAAAAGGGAATCCTTGTGCAATGTTGATGGGAATGTAGATTGGTAAAGACACTAAGGAAAACAGTATGGAGGTTCCTCAAAATATAAAACTACCATTTGACCTAGCAATTCCACTTCTGGACATATATCTGAAGGAAATGAAAGAAACTATCTCAAAAAGACATTTGCACCCCTATGTTCAGTGCAGCATTTATTACAATAATCAACACACAGAAATAAACTGTCCATTAACAGATGAAAGGATTTGTGTATACACACACACACACACACACACACACACACAAAGAATGGAATATTATTCAGCCACATAAAAGAAGGAAATCTTGCCATTAGTGACAAATGGGACTTGAAGTCATTATGCTAAGTGAAATAAGTCAGACAGAGAAAGACAAACACTTGTATGATATCATTTATATGTGGAATCTAAGAAAAACAAACTTACAGGTAACAGAGAACAGATAAGTGGTTGCCAGAGATGGGTGGTGGGGGCTGGGGGTAATGGGTGAAGGTGGTTAAAAAGTTCAAACTTCATTATAAGATAACTAAGTAATGAGGATGGAATGTGCAGCATGGTAACTGTAGTTAACAATACTCAAGTGTAGGTTTGAAAGTTGCTAAAACAGTAGATCTTAAATGTTCTCATCAAAAGAAATAAATAGTAACTGTGAGGTGATAGACATTAACTAAACTTATTGTGGTAATCATTTTAATATATATACAGATATGAAATCATTTATACCTTAAACTAATACAGTGTTATGTGTTAATTACATCTCAATAAAAGTGGGAGGAAATTAAAATAAATAAACAAAATCAGGCAAAATAGACTTTAGGCAAAAATTGTCACTACAGATAAAGATGACATTTTAAAATGATAAAGTGAATCCTATAAGAAGATATTCCAATTATAAATATATATATGCACCTAACAGCAGAGCCCCAAAATGTGTGAATCAAAAATGGACAGAATTGAAGAATGAAATAGACAAATAATAAACAGTAGAGCAACAAGACAGAAGACAGGCAAAAAAATGCAAGACTTGAAGAACACTGCAAGCCAAATAGACCTCACAGACAATTAGGACACTCCACCCAATAAAAGTAGAATATACATTCTATTCAAGAATTTAGTAGGGCTTCCCTGGTGGCGCAGTGGTTGAGAGTCCGCCTGCCGATGCAGGGGACACAGGTTTGTGCCCCGGTCCGGGAAGATCCCACATGCCGCAGAGCGGCTAGGCCCATGAGCCATGGCCATTGAGCCTGCGCGTCCAGAGCCTGTGCTCCGCAACGGGAGAGGCCACAACAGTGAAAGGCCCACATACCGCAAAAAAAAAAAAAAAAGAATTTAGTAGATGGATGAAACATCAGACTACCAATAACAGAAGAGAGAATGAATGAACTGAAGAAAGCATCAAGGTTGAAGCAAAGAGAAAAAAACCTTTGAAAATATTCAAGAGTCCAAAGCTATATGGCACAGCGTGGAAAGGTCTAATATGTAATTGAAATCTCACAAGGACAAGAGAGAAAGAATATGCAGAAGCCATATTTGAAGAGATATTTAGCAAGAATTTTCCAAGAATGAGGAATAGCATATAAAGAAAAAAAAACTTTATAAACTTGAAAGCACAAAAAAAACCCAGAAACACCACCACACTTAGAGAAATCATATAAAAACTGCTGAAAACCAAAAATAGAGAAAACATAAAAAGTACTCAGAGAATGGACATATTACTTTCAAAGGAGAAAGAGAGAGATGACTTCTCAACTCAAAGAATGGAAGCCAGAAGACAATGCATATCTTAAAAAAAAAGAAAAAACGATTCTGCAATTCTAACCACCTGAAAATACCATTCAGAAATGAAGGCAAAAAAGGCATTCTCTGATAAATATAAAATGAGAGAATTCACTGTCAGCAGACTCTCACTAAAAGAAATACCAAAAAAAAGTGCTTAATGCAGAAGGCAAAAGATCCTAGAGGGAAACACAGAATTGCAGAAAAGAATGAAGAGCTTTCAAAGGGATAAAAATTCTCAGTGAATACTGATTTTTTAATAATAATAATGGCTTACAGAGTAAAAATATATGTAGGATTAAAATGTAAGATAACAATAGCAAAAATAAGTGAGATAAAGCAGTTAGAATGAATTAAGTTCCTTCCACTGTATGAAAAATTAAATACACTCTAAAGTAAGTTAAGTAAGTTAGTTAAAATACACTAAAAAGTTAAAGACTGGGAAGCTCCATTTACAATAATAGCTGAGTAGAGTTCTATCAGATTAAGTCTCCCGCATATAACTGTTACATTTCTGAGCAAAATATAAAAACAACTACCTGCAGGTAACAGAGAATGATCAAACACAGGAAAAATATGGACAAGAATTGATACTGGGAAAACAAAAGAGCCTAAGTTTCCCATTTTTGTGAATTTTTATCTGAGAGACGCTCATAACAGACATGATGTGGGGAGATTAAAATTCCAATAGTAACTTGCAGTTTTACTGGCTTGAAGAACTATAGGACAAAGTTCAGGTCCACCACTACAGCTAGAAAAAATGGAAATTCTGGAAGGGTGACAGCTGAAACTATGGCTGACACCTGAAGTAGTCATGCAGTGGGCAGACCTCTAAGCAATCCAGATAAGGTTAAAAGAACGTAAAAGCAACTTAGTTGTTCCCACCTGACGGAAATCAGGGTTTGGAGTTTACATCTAACTTATTTGAATTCAAGAGACAGAGGATGGGGAGAAAAAGAAAAAGTTAGTTCAGCACTCATGACTAATATGACAGAAACCAGAGTCTCTAAAAAATATCCATTACTATATACACTAAATAATATAAAATCATTACACAGACAAAACATTAATATATGACCCATATTCAAAGCAAAGAAAACCACTACTAATTAAATCCAAGAATACCCAAAAGATAGAATTAAAATATAATAATTTTAAAGAATCTACTTTAACTATTATAATAGAGACCTAAAGAAAACTATGATTTTAAGATATGAACACATAGAAAAACTCAACACATATATACATGATACAATAATGAATCAAATGAAAATTGTAGAACTGAAGTGTACAACATTTGAAGATTAATTCACAGAAAAAGACTTACAGAAAAACTGGAGATAACAGAAATGTCACTTAAATTGAATAAAAATTAACATAAATTATCTAAAGAATGTAAATTAAAAGATTGAAAAAATAAAGAGAGACTCATCGGGCTTTGGGGTAACACTGAAGAGTCTAACATAAGTGAAATAGGAATCTCAAAAGGAGAAGAGAGAGGTCAGAAAAATATTTCAGAAAGTAATGTCAAAAATTTCCCCAATTCAGTAAAAAATATATTATTTACAAAACTCAAGAAGCTCATCAGAATTCCCAGGAGAGAGGGGCCTTCAAGATGGCAGAGGAGTAAAACATGGAGATCACCTTCCTCCCCACAAATACACCAAAAATACATCTACACGTGGAACAACTTCTACAGAACACCTACTGAACGCTGGCAGAAAAACTCAGACTTCCCAAAAAGCAAGAAAATCCCCACGTACCTGGGTAGGGCAAAAAAAAAGAGAAAAAACAGAGACAAAAGAATAGGGACAGGACCTGCACCTCTGGGAGGGAGCTGTAAAGGAGGAAAAGCTTCCACACACTAGGAAGCCCCTTCGCGGGCAGAGACTGTGGGTGGCGGAGGGGGAAAGCTTCGAAGCACAAAGGAAAGCGCAGCAACAAGGGTTCAGAGGGGCAAAGTGGAGAGTTTCCTGCACAGAGGATCAGGGCCAACAAGTACTCACTAGCCTGAGAGGCTTCTCTGCTCACCCGCTGGGGAGCATGGAGGCTGGGAGCTGAGGCTTGGGTTTCAGAGGTCAGATCCCAGGGAGTGGATGGACTGGCTGCGTGAACACAGCTGAAGGGGGCTAGTGCTCCACAGCTAGCTGGGAGGCAGTCTGCAAAAAAGTCTGGACCTGCATAAGAGGCAAGAGACAATTGTTTTCGGGTGCGCGAGGAGAGGGGATTCCTTCCCGGTCTGCCCACAAATGGCAGAGCACCACCTAAGCGAACTCCAGAGATGGGCGCGAGCCATGGCTTTCAGCTCGGACCCCAGAGACAGGCATCAACTGCTAATGCTGCTGCTGCAGCCACCAAGAATCCTGCGTGCAAGCACACAACACTATCCACACCACCCACCCCAGGAGCCTGTGTAGCCTGCCACTGCCAGGGTCCCGTGATCCAGGGACAATTTCCCAAGGAGAAAACACGGTGTGCCTCAGGATGGTGCAATGCCACACAGGCCTCTGCTGCCACAGGCTCGCCTAGCATTCCAATTATAACTACTGTTCCCCTCCCACTCCCCAGCCTGAATGAGCAAGAACCCCTAATAAGCCACTGCTTTAACCCCCTCCTGTCTGTGCGGGAAACAGATGCCTGAGGGCAACCTACATGCAGAGGTGGGGCCAAAACCAAAGCTGAACCCCAGGAGCTGTGCGAACAAAGATAAGAAAGGGATATTTCTCCGTGCAGCATCAGGAGCAGCGGATTAAATCCCCACAATCAACGTGATGTACCCTGCATCTGTGGAATACCTAAATAGACAATGAATCACCCAAGATTGTGGCAGTGGACTTTGGGAGCAACGGTAGACTTGGGGTTTGCTGTCCGTGACTGAATTGTTTCTTATTTTTATGTTTATCTCGGTTTAGTTTTTTGCATTTGTTATCATTGGTGTATTTGTTTATTGGTTTGTTGCTCTCTTTTTTCTTAATTATTATTTTTAATTTTTTTATATTAATAATTTTAAAATTTATTTATTTATTTATTTAATTTATTCTTTCCCCCTCCCTTTTCTTCTGAGCCGTGTTGCTGACAGGGTCTTGGTGCTCCAGCCTGGTGTCAGGCCTGAGCGTCTGAGGTGGGAGAGCTGACTTCAGGACACTGGAGCACTAGAGACTTCCCTGCCCGACGTAATGTCAATCGGCGAGAGCTCTCCCACAGGTCTCCGTCTCAATGCTGAGACCCAGCTCCACCCAACGGCCAGCAAACTCCAGTGCTAGCTGCCCTATGCCAGACAACTAGCAAGTCAGGAACACAACCCCATCCATTAGCACAGAGGTTGCCTAAAATCATAATAAGTCCATAAACACCAAAAAACACACTACTGTATATGACCCTGCCCTCCAGAAAGACAAGATCAACCCCAACCACCAGAACACAGGAACTAGTCCCCTCCACCAAGAAGCCTACAGAAGCCACAGAAACTACCTCACTCACTGGGGGCAGACACCAAAAACAACGGGAACTACAAACCTGCAGCCTGTGAAAAGGAGACACCAAACACAGTAAATTAAATAAAATGAGAAGACAGAGAAATACGCAGCAGATGAAAGAACAAGGTAAAAACCCACTGGACCAAACAAATGAAGAGGAAATAGGCAGTCTACCTGAAATACAATTCAGAGTAATGATAGTAAAGATGATTCAAAATCTTGGAAACAGAATGGAGAAAATACAAGAAATGTTTAACAAGGACACAGAAGAACCAAAGAGCAACCAAACAATGATGAACAACACAATAAATGAAATTAAAAATTCTCTAGAGGGAATCAATAGCAGAATAACTGAGGTAGAAGAACACATAAGTGACCTGAAAGATTAGATAGAGGAAATAACTGCCATAGAGCAGAATACACAGAAAACAATGAAAAGAATTGAGGACATTCTCAGAGGCCACTGGGACAACCTTAAATGTACCTACATTCAAATGATAGGGGTCCCAGAAGAAGAGAAAAAGAAAGAGAATGAGAAAATATTTGAAGAGATTATAGTTGAAAACTTCCCTAATATGGGAAGGAAATATAGTCAATCAAATCCAGGAAGCACAGGGAGTCCCATACAGGATAAATCCAAGAAGAAACGTGCCAAGACACATGTTAATCAAACTATCAAAAATTAAATACAAGAAAAAATATTGAAAGCAACAAGGGAAAAGCGACAAATAACATAGAAGGGAATCCCCCATAAGGTTAACAGCTGATCTTTCAGCAGAAACTCTGCAAGCCAGAATGAAGTGGCAGGACATATTTAAAGTGATGAAAGGGAAAAACCTACAACCAAGATTACTCTACCTAGCAAGGATCTCATTCAGATTTGATGGAAAAATTAAAACCTTTAAAGACAAGTAAAAGCTATGAGAATTCAACAACACCAAACCGGCCTTACAAGAAATGCTAAAGGAACTTCTCTAGGCAGAAAACACAAGAGAAGGAAAAGACCTACAACAACAAAACCAAAACAATTAAGAAAATGGTAATAGGAAGTAACATATTGATAATTACCTTAAATGTAAATGGATTAAATACGTCAACCAAAAGACAGAGACTGGCTGAATGGATACAAAATCAAGACCTGTATATACGCTGTCTACAAGAGACCCACTTCACAACTAGGGATACATACAGACTGAAAGTGAGTGGATGGAAAATGATATTCCATGCAAATGGAATTCGGAAGAAAGCTGGAGTAGCAATTCTCACATCAGACAAAATAGACTTTAAAATAAGGACTATTACAAGAGACAAAGTGGACACTACATAATGATCAAGGGATCAATCCAAGAAAAATATAACAATTGTAAATATTTATGCGCCCAACATAGGAGCATCTCAATACATAACACAAATGTTAACAGCCATAAAAGGGGAAATCGACAGTAACACAATAACAGTAGGAGACTTTAACACCCCACTTTCACCAATGGGAAAATCACCCAAAATGAAAATAAATAAGGAAACACAAGCTTTAAATGACACATTAAATAAGATGGACTTAATTGATATTTATAAGACAGTTCATCCATAAACAACAGAATACACTTTCTTCTCTACTGCTCATGGAACATTCTCCAGGACAGATCATATCTTGGGTCACAAATCAAACCTTGGTAAATTTAAGAAAATTGAAACCGTATCAAGTATCTTTTTCCAACCACAACACTATGAGACTAGATATCTATTACAGGAAAAACACTGTAAAAAATACAAAGACATGGAGGCTAAACAACATACTACTAAATAACCAAGGGACAACTGAAGAAATAAAAGAGGAAATCAAAAAATACCTAGAAAGAAATGACAATGAAAACATGACGACCCAAAAACCATGGGATGCAGCAAAAGCAGTTCTAAGAGGGAAGATTACAACAATACAATCCTACCTCAAGAAACAAGAAAAATCTCAAATAAACAACCTAACCTTACACCTAAAGCAGTTAGAGAAAGAAGAACAAAAAAAAAACCCCAAAGTTAGCAGAAGGAAAGAAATCATAAAGATCAGGTCAGAAATAAATGAAAAAGAAATGAAGAAAACAATAGTGAAGATCAATAAAACTAAAAGCTGGTTCGTTGTGAAGATAAAGAAAATTGATAAACCATTAGGACTTCTCTAGTGGCACAGATGGTTAAGAATCCACCTGCCAATGCAGGGGACACGGGTTTGAGTCCTGGTCTGAGAAGATCCCACATGCTGCGGAGCAACTAAGCCCGTGAGCCACAACTACTGAGACTGTGTGCCACAACTACTAAAGCCTGCATGCCTACAGCCCATGCTTCACAACAAGAGAAGCCACCACAATAAGATGGCCACACACCGCAACAAAGAGTAGCCCCTGCTCACTGTAACTAGGCAAAGCCCATGCACAGCAACGAAGACCCAATGCAGCCAAAAAATAAAACCTTAAAAAAAATTGATAAACCACTAGCCAGACTCATCAAGAAAAAAGGGGGGAAGACTCAAATAAACAAATTAGAGATGAAAAAGGAGAAGTAACAACTGACACTGTAGAAATACAAAGAATCATGAGAGATTACTACAAGCAACTATATGCCAATAAAATGGACAACCTAGAAGAAATGGACTTCTTAGAAAAGCACAACCTTCTGAGACTGAACCAGCAAGAAACAGAAATTATAAACAGACCAATCACAAGTAATGAAATTGAAACTGTGATTAAAAATCTTCCAATAAATAAAAGCCCAGGACCAGATGGCTTCACAGGCGAGTTCTATCAAACATTTAGAGAAGAGCTAACACCTATCCTCTCAAACTCTTCCAAACTATAGCAGAGGGAGGAACACTCCCAAACTCATTATACAAGGCCAACATCACCCTGAAACCAAAACCAGACAAAGATGTCACAAAAAAGAAAGCTACAGGCCAATACCATTGATGAACATTGATGCAAAAATCTGCAACAAAATACTAGCAAATTTTAGAATCCAACAGCACATTAAAAGGATCATACACCATGCTCAAGTGGGGTTTATCCCAGGAATCCAAGGATTCTTAAAAATACGCAAATCAGGGCTTCCCTGGTGGCGCAGTGGTTGAGAGTCCGCCTGCCGATGCAGGGGACACGGGTTCGTGCCCCGGTCCGGGAAGATCCCACATGCTGCGGAGCGGCTGGGCCCATGAGCCTTGGCCGCTGAGCCTGCGCGTCTGGAGCCTGCGCGTCCGGCCCGCGTACCGCAAAAAAAAAAAAAAAAAAAAAATACACAAATCAATCAATGTGATACACCATTTAAAAAAATTGAAGGATAAAAACCATACGATCATCTGAATAGATGCACAAAAAGCTTTCAATGAAATTCAACACCCATTTATGATAAAAACTCTGCAGAAAGTAGGCATAGAGGAAAGCTACCTCAACGTAATAAAGGCCATGACAAACCCACAGCCAACATCGTTCTCAATGTGAAAAACTGAAACCATTTCCCCTAAGATCAGGAACAAGACAAGGTTCCACTCTCACCACTTTATTCAACATAGTTTTGGAAGTTTTAGCCACAGCAATCAGAGAAGAAAAAGAAAAAAAGGAATCCAAATCGGAAAAGAAGTAAAACTGTCACTGTTTGCAGATGACATGATACTATACATAGAGAATCCTAAAGATGCTACCAGAAAATTACTAGAGCTAATAATCAATGAATCTGGTAAACTAGCAGGATACAAAATTAACAAACAAAGATCTCTTGCATTCCTATACACTAATGATGAAAAATCTGAAAGAGAGATTAAGGAAACAATCCCATTTACCACTGCAACAAAAAGAATCAAATACCTAGGAATAAACCTACCTAAGGAGACAAAAGATCTATATGCAGAAAACTATATGACACTGATGAAAGAAATTAAAGATGATACAAACAGATGGAGAGATATACCATGTTCTTTTATTGGAAGAATCAACATTGTGAAAATGACTATACTAGCCACAACAATCTACAGATTTAATGCAATCCTTATCAAATTGCCAATGGCATTTTTCACAGAACTAGAACAAAAAATTTCACAATTTGTATGGAAACACAAAAGACCCCGAATAGCCAAAGCAATCTTGAGAAAGAAAAATAGAGCTGGAGGAATCAGGTTACTGGGCTTCAGAGTATACTACAAAGCTACAATAATCAAGACAGTATAGTACTGTCACAAAAACAGAAATATAGATCAATAAAACAGGATACAAAGCCCAGAGACAAACCCTCGCACATATGGTTACCATATTTTTTTTACAAAGGAGGCAAGAATATACAATGGAGAAAAGAAATCCTCTTCAATAAGTGGTGCTGGGAAAACGGGACAGCTATATGTAAAAGAATGAAATTAGAACACTTCCTAACACCATATACATAAATAAACTCAAAATGGATTAAATACCTAAATGTAAGGGCAGACACTATAAAACTCTTAGAGGAAAACATAGGCAGAACACTCTATGACATAAATACAGCAAGATCCGTTTTGACCACCTCCTAGAGTAAGAGAAATAAAACCAAAAATAAACAAATGGGACCGAATGAAACTTCAAAGGTTTTGCACAGCAAAGGAAACCATCAACAAGATGAAAAGACAACCCTCAGAATGGGAGAAAATATTTGCAAATGAAGCAATAGACAAAAGATTAATCTCCAAAATATATAAACAGCTCATGCAGCTCAATATTAAAAAAACAAACAACCCAATCCAAAAATGGGCAGAAGACCTAAATAGACATTTCTCCAAAGAAGACATACAGATGGCCAAGAAGCACATGAAAAGCTGCTCAACATCACTAATCATTAGAGAAATGCAAATCAAAACTACAATGAGGTATCACCTCACACCAGTCAGAATGGCATCATCAAAAAATGTCAAACAATAAATGCTGGAGAGGGTATGGAGAAAAGGGAACCCTCTTGCACTGTTGGTGGGAAAGTAAATTGATATAGCCACTATGGAGAACAGTATGGAGTTTCCTTAAAAACTAAAAATAGAACTACCATATGACCCAGCAATCCCACTACTGGGCATATACCCTGAGAAAAGTATCAAGAAGTATCATGTATCACAATGTTCACTGCAGCACTATTTACAATAGCCAGGAAATGGAAGCAACCTATGTGTCCGCTGAAAGATGAATGGATAAAGAAGATGTGGCACATATATACAATGGAATATTACTCCATCAGATAAAGAAACGAAATTGACTTATTTGTAGTGAGGTGGATGGACCTAGAGTCTGTCATATGGAGCAAAGTAAGTCAGAAAGAGAAAAACAAATACTGTATGCTAACACATACATATGGAATCTTAAAAAAAAAATGGTTCTGATGAACCTAGGGGCAGGACAGGAATAAAGATGCAGATGTAGAAAATGGACTTGAGGACATGGGGAGCGGGAAAGGTAAGTTGGGATGAAGTGAAAGAGTAGCACTGACATATATACACTACCAAATCTAATATAGATAGCTAGTGGGAAGCAGCTGCATAGCACAGAGAGATCAGCTCAGTGCTTTGTGACCACCTAAAGGGGTGGGATAGGTAGGGTGGGAGGGAGACACAAGAGGGAGGGGATATGGGGATATATGTATACATATAGCTGATTCACTTTGTTATATATCAGAAACTAACACAATACTGTAAAGCAATTATACTCCAATAAAGATGTTAAAAAATTTATTTAAATCCCCAGGAAATAGAAATGGAAAATGGATAATAAATAAAGTCTAACCTTAAAAAAAAAAAAAAAGAAGCTTATCAAACTGCAAGAAGGATGACTACAATGAAAATCATACTTGGGAACATCACAGTTAAAGTGCTTAAAACCAAAGGTTAAATATTCAGGGAAAATAGCCAGCCAAAACTGACACATCACATTTAAGTGAAAAATGAAACAAATTTCCAGTGATACTGTGAGAAACAGTGGAGTCCAGAAGACAGAAAAGTGATGTTTTTAAATTGCTTTTTAAAAATATATAAACAGTCAATTAATCCAGGAAAAGGAAGGAAATGGGAACAGAGGAACAAAAAATAGGACAAATGGAAAACAAATGGTAAGATGGTGCACCTAAACCCAACCATATTAATAATTAAATTTAAGTGCACTAATGCTGCAATGAAATGGAAGAAATTGTCAGAATGAATAAAAACAGAATCTTACTCTGTATACACACTTTAAATATTAAGACACCTATAGATGGAAATTTAAAGACTAAGAAAAAGGTAATCCTCCCATGGAAAATGTAACCATTAAAGAGACTGATTGGCTATATTAACATCATAAAATTGGATTTCAAGTCAACAGAATATTATTATAGTTAAAAGTGACATTTTACAATAGCAAAGGGTTCATTTAATTAGAAAGAAATGACAATCATAAATATGTATGCCCCTAATACAACAGTTTTAAAATACATGAAGCAAAAGTTGACAAACTAAAGGGAAAACAGAAAAATCTACAATCATACTGGAAGATTTTAACACCTCTCTCAGCAACTGATAGCAAAACTGATTTAAAAACTAAGGATGAAAATCACTAAAGACAGAAGATCTGAACACTGTCAACCACAATGACAAAATTAATATCGATATTTAAGGAACACCCCAGTCAATACCTGCAGATTAAAAATTATTTTCAGGTATAAATAGTACATTCATCAAAACTCTATGCTGGACCATACAACAAGTCTCAATAAATTTCCAAATACAGTAGTCTTATAGAACACTATCTCTGACCATAATGGAAGTATATTAGAAGTGAATAAAAATAAGATATACAAGGAAAAAACACAAACATTTCAAAAGTAAATAACACATTTTCTAATAACCAAAGGGGCAAAAAGAAAATTACAAGGGAAATTAGAAACATTTCTAACTGAATATTTATTTGTAAAGTTGACAAGCTAATACTAAAAGTTCTATAAAAAAGCAGTAGAGCAAGAGTCTACAGAGCATCCTTGAAAAAGAACAAAGTGACTTGCAGTACCCGCATTTCAAGAGGTACTATACAGCGACATGTATTAGTGGGTATTTTTCTGGACTCTATTCTGTTATACCAATTATTTTGTCAATCATTACGCCAATACCACACCATTTTTTCTTTTTTAGCTTGATAAATAGGTCTCAAAATTGGGTAGTGTTAAGTCCTCCAACTTTATTTTTTACTATTTGGTTGGTCAAAAAGTTCGTTCAGGGTTTTCCATAACATCTTATAGAAAAACCCAAATGAACTTTTTAGCTAACCCAGTACTTAATTTTGCTCTTTTAGGTCCCTTTTATAAATTTTAGAATTGGCTTGTATTTATCTAAAAACTATAGCTTTCTGGAATTTTGATTGGGATTACATAGTAAATAGATCAATTTGGGGAGAACTGACATGTTGACAACATTGTATCTTCTGATTCATGAACTTGGCCTAGCTGTCCACTTACATATATGTCTTTTAATTTCCCTCTGGTATGTTTTGTACTTTTCATATTTTATCAAATTTATCCTTAATTATTACACAAGTTTTGATATTCTTATCAAAGAATAAGAATAATGATTCTTATCAAAGATAAGAATCAAAGATTTGATTATCAAATCTTTTTCGATTTCAATTTCTAATTATTTGTTTCTAATATTTAGATATATAATTGACTTTTGTAAATTGATGGTATCTTGCAACACTGCTAAATTTTCTTACTATTTCTAGTTGTTTCATCATAGATTCAGTACACTTTGTATACGGATGCTCAGGTTCTGTGAATAAAAAGAGTTTTACTTCCTTATTTCTAATCAGCATGATTTTATTTGTTTCTTGCCTTACTGTACTAGTTAGAATCTCCAGTACAATGTTGAATATAACTGACTTGTTCCTTATGTTAGAAGGAGAGCATTCAGTGTTTAATAAGAAAGAAATATGTTTTATACAAACTCTTCTAGTGAAGTAAAAAAGAGAGAATACTTTGCAATTCATATTAGGACACCAGCATCACCTTGATAAAATCTAACAAGAAACATTCAAGAAAGGAAAAGTACAGCCCAATATCCCTCATAAATATAGATGTAAAAATCCTAAGAAAAATATTAGCCAATTGAATCCAGCAATATGAAAATAATAAAACATTACAACAAAGTTAGGTTTATTTCAAAGAATACAAAACTGAATTAATAATTGAAAAACAATCAATGTAATAACCATGTTAACAGAATACATGAGAAAAACCCTAGTGTCATCTTAAAAGACATTGTATACAATCAATACCTGTTCATGAAAAAGCTTTCAAACTGTGAATAGATGGGAACTTCCTAATACGATAAACGACATTTACAAAAAACCCCCATAGCATATAGAGTGTTTAAAGGTAAAATACTGTAAGTTTCAAAAAGAAGCAAAACTAATCAATGATGATAGAAGACAAAGCTGGTTACATTGTAGGGGTAGCCACTAATTAGGAACATTATGGGGGTTTACTGAATACTGGTAATATTCTACATCTTGATCTGAGTGGTATTTATATGGATGTGTTCAATTTGTGAAACGTCATTGAGTTAAACACTTAAGGTTTGTACACTTTAGTATTTGTATGTTACACTTCAATAAAATCGTTTACAAAAAATTTCAAGTGTTTTCATGAAACTAAATTATCCTTAAAGTTATAGTGCTAAGTGCCAACATGGCCAAGACACTTTACAGAACAGTAAGAAAGTAATCTACCAAATATAAAGACTTACTATGAAGCTATACTGATTAAGATGATGTAACATTATCCAGGAATACAGAGAAAAGAGTCTAGAAAGAAACTCAATATACTGAACTAGGATATATGATAGAGGTAGCCCAGCACTACACAAGAAAAAAAGTGGATCATCCAATGGGTTGATTTGGAAAAACTGGCTACTATTTGGGGAAAAATAAATAAATAAAAATGGATCCTTACCTTATACTGTATGTGAAATACAATTCTGAATGAATTATGAACATAAATGACATAAACAAAGCTTTAAAACTTTTTGAAGGAAACAGAGGTGCAAATATTTCCATATTTGGGGTAGGGAAGAATTTCTTAAAAGAGCACTAAGTATAAAAGATTAAATTTTCTAAATTAAAATTAAGAATTTCTGTTTATCATATGACATGTTAAAGAAAATGAAAAGACAAGGTACACCCTGAGAGAAGATGCTTGCCACATATTCAACTTACTAGAGATTAGTATCAAGGACATTTAAAGAACTTTTACAAATCAATAAGAAAAAAATCTACAAGAATGGATAAAAGACATAAATAGACATTTTGCAGAGGAGGGCACTCACTTGACTAGTAATTGTAGGAAATACAGCCAAATGCATTGTTGATATGAGTAAAATTG
Organism: Delphinapterus leucas; assembly: GCF_059928025.1. Taxonomy (NCBI): domain Eukaryota; kingdom Metazoa; phylum Chordata; class Mammalia; order Artiodactyla; family Monodontidae; genus Delphinapterus; species Delphinapterus leucas. The sequence goes on from NC_143134.1 coordinate 58,808,426, forward strand.
ATGAAAACCACTTTGAAAAATAAGTGACCAGTATTTTGTGAAAGTTTACATTTTCACACCCTAGACCTAGGACTTCCATTCTGAGATAGTTAATCCACAAAAATGCATGCAGGTGTGTACTAAGAATCATGTACAAAAATGTCAATTGCAGCATTATTTGTAACAGCAAAAAACTGGAAATAACCCTAATACTCATCTACAAATGAATGGACAAGTAGTTATGATATAATCACATATAACAGAATATTTTATATCAGTCAAAATAAATGAAGTTATACAAAACATCATAGATGAATCTTAACACAGTGATGAGTCAAAATTGCCAAATCCCAGGAAACAATACAATTTGATACATTTTTATAAATGGCAAAACTAAACAATATTCTATTTCCTCATAAATTTATATGAGATAAAACTTTCTAAAAAATAATCAAAATGATCAATAGTTCAGTAGTTACCTCTGGTGAGAGAATCACGGTACCAGTAAAGGGTGAAGGATACAAGTAGATATAAGTTATTAGTAATTTCCTACCCTTGAATTAGTTGGTGGGACCAACAGTGTTTATTATAACAAAAAAGTAACAATTAAAATAAATATGCATGTAACATAATACTGTGTCATGATACAAATCTTTTTTTTTTTTTTGCGGTACGCGGGCCTCTCACTGTTGTGGCCTCTCCCGTTGCGGAGCACAGGCTCCGGACGCGCAGGCTCAGTGGCCATGGCTCACGGGCCTAGCCGCTCCGCGGCATGTGGGATCCTCCCGGACCGGGGCACGAACCCGTATTCCCTGCCGTGTCGGCAGGCGGACTCTCAACCACTGCGCCACCAGGGAAGCCCCATGATACAAATCTTATGACTAACCCGATTCTGTGCACCTGATGTCCAAAAAATTCAATATAATAAATACAAATTAAAAAATCTTATGTTTGAGTTGTTAGCAAGACAAAATATGCTGGGTTGAAAATTTACTGGATCATTAAAGTTAAAGGATCATTAATAAACATTTAAGCTCCCAATTACGTACTTGTGTTAATTTCATTTCTTTAAATTCTAACACTTAAAGAAGTACTGAGTGCCTTAAAAACAAATAACTTTATAGGAATAAGATTGTTTTATAATACATATTTAGAGATGACAGTTACCTTGAAAATTATCTAAAAGAGGTACCACTGGATATTTTCTATGTGACAGGCTCTGCATTTGACATGCATTATACCTCATTAATCCTCACAAAACTGTTATGACAAAGATACTATTAATATCAACATTTTATTTGTGAAGAAACTTTGGCTAAAGGGTTAAGAAATTTGCTCAAGTTCACAAAGCTCACAGGCAAAGCTATAATTTGATTCCAGGTTTATTTGAATCCTGAATCTGCATATTTATCTATACATTTGTACTACCTCACTTAATAGGACAAGAATAGGTAGAAACGTCAACTGATCTGTCCAAAATCATATATCAAGATAGTGATACAACTGGGACTAAATGGTATTAACTACCACATACCAGGAATTATGGCAAGTACTTTTATGTGACTTTCTATTCAATACTCTTTTCATTCCATTACCCCATTCAATAAAACGTCTCGAAATGGACATGACCTATTAATTTCCTCTTCATTATCATATATCAGCCAAATGTTTCATCCCAATAACTATACCAGATACACCCTGTGTTTCTATATGCATTTCTATATGAATCCACATTGTATATAATATTTATGTCTACAGAGTACAAAAAATAGCACAACATAAATCTGCCACACTTATATTCTAATATATGCAAATTTATTCAATTTTTGTGTTTTAGTCAATTATACTAGAAAATTGAATATGATATTATACTGGGTAACATTTTTAGAAAATGTCTTACCTGTTCTGAGTGGTCTGAATCACATTCTTGTGGTAAAGGATAGAGTGCTCCTTGTGACTCCTGAAGCTTTTCTTTTAATTTAGCGTTTTCCCGCTCTTTTTGAAATAGCTTATCCTGAAGATTAACAACACTTTGTCGGAGCATAGCTTCACTTGATTTTGTAGTTTCAAACCAAATATGTAACTCATTGTAAAGCTGTTTCAAAACATATATCCAAATTTATTAATAATCAATAAAATAGTTATGTCTATATATTTATACATATGGTCTATATATGACATACTCATTGCCCTCAAGTTATTTTAATAGTCTAAGAGGAAAAACAATATAAAAACATATGGGAAACTAAATGATATAATCACATACCAATACAAAACTCCAACTGACGTTAAAAAGACAAGATGTTCTATTGGCCAGTTGTAATACAGGGGTGCAAACATTTTAAGCTAGCTATATTAATCTTCATGATAAAGAACGGATTTAAGCTGTGAGAGGTGAAGAAGAAAGGCAGTAAAAAGGTCATCTATGCAGATAACTGGGCGAAGAGATTTCAGGCAGTGGAACCCAGTGCAAAGACCTTGAGGGTGAAGAATACCTGGTATGTTCAAGTGAAAAAACAAAGTTAAATGTGCCCAAAGCAGAGAGATTAAGAAGCGAAGGCAAAGATGAGATCAGAGGGGTAATGCAGAGCCAGATCATGTAGAGTCTCACAGGTTGTAGTAAGGACTTCGGCTTTTACTTTTAATCAGACAAGAAACCAGTGGGGGTAATTTAAGAGAGGAATGACCTGATTTGACTAAGTTTTAGCAAGAACATTCTGGCATCTATGTTGAGAATAAACTCAAAGTGGGTAAGGTCAGGAGCAAAGAAACGAAGTAGGAAACTACTGCAAACATTCAGGTAATGCAAGTTAGTGGTCACAGCAGGGGTAGTGGGAAGTAGTAGGATTCCAGACACCCTCTGAAGGCAGGGCAAACAATAGCTTAGTTTTGAACATGTGAAGTCTGAGATGCCCGTTAGGCATCAAGTTAAAAGATGCTAAGTAGGCGATTAGATATACTCTTTCCTAGAGTTCAGGGAAGAGATCCAGAGCAGATAATCAAATCTGGGAGTGATCAGCATATAGACAGTATGGTTTTGAAAGCCTAGGTGAGTAGATAAAATCAACTAGGGTATGAATTTAAAGAGAGGGAAAAAAAAGAGGTCCTAAGATTTTGGCTTGGAACATTTTAACATTTAGAGGACAGGGTGACTAAGGAAGACTAGAAAGCAACAGAAAAGAAACAGCTAGAAACTGAAAGAAGAAAACCACACAACTGTGATATGCTGTAAGCCAGAAGGAAAAAAAAGGGTTTCAAAGGATAGAGTCATCGACTGTGACAATGTTGCTGGTAAGTGAGGTAAGATGAAGACTGCTAGAAGATTACTGAATTCAGCAATATGGGAGTCACAAATGATTCTGCAAAGAGAAATTTTAGTGGAGTGAAAGGGGCAAAAACTTGATTGGAATAGGTTCAAAAGAGAATGGAAGAAGAGAACTTTGAGACAAGTTAACTCTTGTAAGGAATATTGCTGGAAAAGGAAAGAAAGGAAGGGAAGGAAAGGAATATAGTAAGGTCAAGCCAGGTTTTTTGTTGTTGCTTAATTGTTTTGGTATTCCATGCAGATCAGAGACACAACAGCATGTTTTTATGTGGTTAGAAATGATCCAGTAGGGAAAACTGACACCGTGGAAGAGATGTGGAATGCCTCCTTCTGAAGTTTATTAAAAAAAGTTGAGGAGGGAGACCTCAGTAATCAAATTATACTCTGGTAAATCCACGCTGTACTTTACATGTTTCTGTTGGAGCATGGGGAGGAAGAGGAGAGCAAGAGCTATACATACTGTCATGGAAATATACTCAAGGCATATTATTTGAAAACAGCAAGTTAACGAACAGTAAGGATAGGATAAATTAATTAATATTAAAAATGTAAGATACCTAGATTGGTGATATGTGTATATGTACACAGACACAGTGTATAATGCATGAAAAGGTCTGGAATGACTACTCAGATGATTACCCCTGGGGAGGGGAATGAAATGAACTGGGATGAGTGGAAGAGAACTCAAATCTGTTATATTAGCATTATCAGTACTTCTATATCATTTCAATTTTTTATAATAATATATTTATGTAATTCTTATATAATTAAAAAGATGAAATAATTTTAAAATATTCTGTTCTTCTAGAGGGACTCTAGGATACACTCTCAAATATTAAGAGCAGTAAAGTCTGGGGCAATGGCTTCAGGCAGGAGGGCAGAGAACTTTATTTTTTTATACGCTTCTGAATTTTTTGAAAATTTATCACAAGCATGTATTACTTTGGTAATAATCACTTCAAATAAAAATGTTTAAGTATTCAGTTGTTTGAAATGATACAGAATCTACAAAAGTTCTCAGGTAGGGTATTAAAAAAATGGTTGCTCTCTGCAAAGGCTGCTAAGGAGGATCAACCAAAAAGTAGAATTAAGGCTGAAGCAATTTATCTTAAATTTTAAGTTAAGCAAAGCTGAAAAAGGAATCGTAGAACAAAAGATTGAAAAAGTAAACAGCAAAGGAAACACTGCCTTTTTCTTCCACCTTACCAAGTTCTCTCTTGCTAACTGAGAGGAGAAACAGCAAAGTATTTGCACATGAGAGAAAAGAGTTATGAACTTTAACAACAAGCAACCCTAAAGACATATTTTAATATAACTTGCCATGGGTTAGGGACTTTCAAGCAAAAATCAAGAAAGAGAAAGAAAGGTTTGCGTTAAATACCTACACAGTGAAAAAGAGAAAAGAGTTAAAGTTACTAATAAGGTCCAATTTTTCAAGTCAATTTAGCAACGGAGTCTGGTTTAGAAACAAAAGCATAATGGGCAATCCCACTGTATAAAACAAAAAGGTGGAGCTGTTCTATTCAAAGTGGAGAGGATGCACACTACCCTGATGCTTGGTGTCATCCTTGTCGTGACAGAAACTCGAAGGAAACACAGAATTTAGTCGAAAAACCACAGTTACAAAGCATCATTTGAAAGTATGTGTTTAAAGTTTACTTAATAGTTATTTATTTCATATTAATTATAGATGTTGAATTTCCACAGTGCTTTTTTAGGAGAAGAGTAAGTTTAGACAGAAATAATCCCCAAATAACATAGACTGCACCATTTAACCTCTCTAAGCCTTGGCTGCCTCAACTATTAAGAGGAAATAACATCTATCTCATAGGGTTGATCTGTGTAGAAAATAAATTATTTCTATAAATATGTACACCACACAAAACATAAAGAATTCAATAAAAGTGTTTTTTAACTACTAGCTTTAAGTATTGCTGCTGTGTCAGCATACCTAAATAGCTGGGTAAGCCTTCTTGAGGGGCTCCTTAAACAACTGTAAAGTAAAATGACTACTTAAAAGAAACACACAAAATAAAGAGAAAAATCCTTGGAAAATATTGATCCTAAAGACCTCATCAGCATACCCATTTGTGTTTGTGCAGATTTGCCAATAAAATAATGTGCAAATTCTATAACTGAAAGACTGCTTTAGGTCATAAACTAGAATCATACTTGTTGAATAATTTCTCATCATAGAAGGCTGAATAATCCCATTCTCCAAATCCTTCCTGGTTTGAGGACTACAGTTCTAGTATGTTTCACAGTAGATATCAAAACTCCAATTTATAAAAACAATATCCTACAGAATAAATTTGCATGTATATTTTAAATGTTTCGGCCTTAACAGCCATAAAAATACTCACATAATTTTGAATATTACCAAATTGAATCATATTTCATTTTTAATTTTGAAGAAGCAATATAAAAGGGAGTAATAAAGCAATACTGAAATGTGCAAAAACTTGAATTCTATATATTTTTATAAGTTCACACATATAAATTTACATTTTTATGACAGAATAAAAGCGTACTTTTTGATACGATATACTTTCAGCTGTGTGAACATCTTCCTGGTTCCTCAGTACCTTCTGTGTGTCCATATTCAGAAGCTGAAGCTGCTGGATCAGTTCTGCTTGCTGTGCTGTATGTGCACTGTTCTGTTTGTACAGATTCTGCAGCTCCTGCAACTCCTTCCTGTGCAAAGCAAGCAATAGAGAGAAGCATGAATAAAGATCATCTTAGTTAAATAATTTTGTTCATCTAAAGTTATAGATCGGCCTCCAGTTTTTTCATCTATTATTTTTTACTGCAGGCAAACATATTAACAAGAGAAATAACATATGAAGTATTTAATATTTATCACATACACCTAGAAAGTATTGATAGAACTACTATGACTTTCAAAGCCAAATACTTATCAATTTTCTTTTATAGCTTGATAGTAATAAAAACCCTGGATATACAGTCATACTACCACCTTCTTATTGAAATTAAGTTACAACTTCAGTTCCAAGAATTAATAAGCACTGATGCCAACTATCAGATAGTTCTGAATACAGGGTAACTCAACCTTTCATTTTATATTATATAGAAACTTAAATGTATTAAAAAGAATCCCAAAAGGTAAATTAAGTTTTCAAACAAAAGTTCCTTAAAGCACCACTAGTTTGTCACCTCAGGGGCCTAGGCTGGGATTCCTGTGACTCCTCTAACCCATCTTGAAGGAAATGATGAGGTTTTTTGTCAGAAGGAAGGAGAGCAATACAAGGTGAAATCACTCCTTGCAACCCACCCAGGGTAAATTTGGTAAGTAGAAGGACAAATGAACTGGAGTGACAGTCTTCATGGCCCTAAGGGTCCAGGAAAACCACACCTCTGGGATAGAGGTTTCCAGATTCCTGTGGTGGTGAATCCTGTGTGATACAGGTCATATAAAACTGGAAAATATGTTGTAAAATAAATTTGAAGAGAAAGATATTTATAGAGATGTATTTCACAGAAGTATACATTATAGTATATATTTTGGAGACTATTTTTAATGGAGACTTTTCTTTACTTATAACCTCAAACTGGTGATTCATTCACATAAGATAAATCTTAAAAGAAAGAAGAAACATAAAAGATATGCAGACAGTTGTTGAACATGGATGAATATTAATATGGGAGAAATGAGCTCTGCTTACTTATTTATTTTTAATTTCTATTTTATTTTTTTTGCCTTGCCACATGGCTTGCAGAATCTCGGTTCCCTGACCAGGGATTGAACCCAGGCCACAGCAGTGAAAGCGCCGAGTCCTAACCACTGGACCACCAGGGAATTCCGGAACTCTGCTCTTTTACAGGTTTAGAATATTAATGTTCTCCAGATACAACAGAAACCCCTGAACCCACATAGACAGATGTACATACACCATCTGCCTTCGTCCTTTTGATATAACAAAAACAGCACAGACTAGGTAGTTTACAAAAACCAGAAAGTTATTTCTCACAGTTGGGGAGGCTGGAAGTTAGAGATCAAACTGCCAGCATAGTCAAGTGAGGACCCTCTTCCAGGTTGCACACTTATTGTTACGTCCTCACACGGTGGAAGGCACTCGGGGGCTCTGAGAGGTCTTTTTTACAAGAGGGTTCTACCCTCATAAGCGAAGCACCTCCTTAAGGACCCCACCTCCTAATGCCATCACATTAGGCATTAGAATTTCAACATATGAATTTTGGGTGGACACAAACTTTTAGACTATAGCACTTTTTTTCGGTAACTATTCAAAAAACTGGAACCTGTAGAAAATAATAGTCCAAAAATGGGGGAAGGGAAAGAAGAGAATCAATAATGGTACGTGCCTTGAGAAAATATAATACAAGAGAGGGAGAGAAGAGACACATAGTAATGATTCTTGCTGAGTATTGTCATTTTTCAAGAATAACACTGGCAAGAATTATCAAAGGAGATAGGCAGTAGCTGTAGAATAAAATTCCATCAGCATAGATAGCCAAGATATGTGTTAGCCAAGAGACCTAAGTAAATGTTGCGTTTAGAAAGGAGACATGATGAAGATAATACATATCATCTTTCAATACAATATAAAACACAGAAAACTTTCTCCTCTAATAATAGAAGATAATTTTTCTTAAAGAGAGGGCCAGAATCAGTCATTGGCTTGGATTTAAGGGTCATCTGGAACAAAATATATGTATCTTTAATCAGAAGAAACACTTGAGTTGGGAGATGTTCATACTATGAGACAGTTGGGGAGTAAAAATCAACTAAGAGAAGAGCATATTCTTGTCTCTCATCTTGTGCTATTTTCTGGGCATACTCTCAGTAAACGGAATGGAAGCATAATTTTATATTATGTATAAATGTTTCTTTCTTTGTGTCTTCTCACACCACCATCTGAAAAGTAGATGAGATAGAATGTACAACAATGTTGCAAATATGAAAGTGGAACTTGATCAGTATCAAAGTAAGCTGCAAATAAGGCTTTGGAAACATACATCTGGACCGCTGGAAAACACGGAACTTGTGTAGACCTATCTTCATTTGAAAATGAGTAAAGAAAAACAAACAGGAATTATTTAAAAGGAGTACTTAGAATTAAGAAAAAAGAAATTTTATTGTGCATACTCAGAGGAAAATTATACCTCTGAGTAGGAGTTACTGAAGGAATTATAAGAAAGGTCTAGAAAATGTATGAAAAAGAAACCATTGCACTTCTCTTAATTATCTCAATAGAAAGTCAAGATGTGAAGATAATCTTAACAAAAATGTCTGTGAAGGTAGGGACTTTTGTGCTCACTGCTATAAATGGACAACCTAGCATAGTTCCTGTAGCCTATTAAATATTTGTTGTTGTCTTAGACACATCTTATACACCTCTTCAGATTCAGCTCACCAGCCTCCTAGATTCTTAGTCCCTTGCTCTGCCTCAGACTATTAACTACCACTTAAGCCTATAACATTTATGCAGCTATGTGGTTCCATCACTTGAGGTCAACCAGCTGCATGCCTAGCATATTTGTCTCCTTGTACCACTTCTAGATTAGGATAAAATGCTACAACACAGGCATGGTATAAGCAGCAAACTTTGATCAATGGAAGATAAAACACAAGAAGAGTTTTTTTGTCTTTTTTGTTTTTTCTATCTGATGGATTGCTATAGGGCATGGTTTCTTTCTATAGTCTGTCCAGAATCAACCTGAGTGTCTAATTCAATGCACCTGATGTCTCTTCATGGCTCATCATGAAGCAGTGGCCAGCACAATGATGTGTTTCCTTGAATTACTCTTTATCCTTCCCTGTCTCAGATTATTCTTCTTTCACTCACTCTGCCTTGGAATTGAATCTCTCAAGTAAGTAATCAGTAACCTTCACTCAACCTCTGTTTTCTAGGATATATGGGATAAGACAGTTGTTGAATGGATGAAATGATAAGGATAACATAAAGAAGAAAGATTGTTAAGAAAGAAAGATGTCATAATAGCATTAAAATCCATAATGAGAGAAGTTATGAGGCAAACCAAAACTATGGAAAGTAAAATTAATTGGTAGGTTCAAATTTGAGAAGTTCCTCCAAACACGGATTAAAAAGAATAAAGGAAAGGGTGAAAGGGTAGGCTGAGCTAAGATGATGCTGAGAACCAACGACACTTCTTCCCATCTCAAGAAGAATGTTGTGTCCAGTCTTACATTTAGGTCTCGAATCCATTTTGGGTTTATTTTTGTGTATGAGGTTAGGGAGTGTTCTAATCTCATTCTTTTACATGTAGCTGTCCAGTTTTCCCAGCACCACTTATTGAAGACACTGTCTTTTCTCCATGTATATCTTTGCCTCCTTTGTCATAGATTAGTTGACCATAGGTGCGTGGGTTTATCTCTGGGCTTTCTATCCTGTTCCATTGATCTATGTTTCTGTCAATATTATGACATAGTATGAGTGTGTTTCATGTCTGGTAATTGCAATCATTGTTGCTTTTGTTGTGGTCATCCACTTACAATGCTTGGTGTCAGTTTATTTCTCTCTTGTAAAAAAATAGTGTGTGTGTGTGTGTGTGTGTGTGTGTGAAAATAAATAAATAAATACTTTTTAAGATTAGGAAGAAGAATGTTAAGCTGATTAAAAATACTGTATTGCTCAGTTACAGTGATGTTTACTAAGGGATTGAATAAGCCATAGGATAAATTAGGAATATCCCTTTAGACATCAAATTTGATAGCAAAGACTGACAAAGGGTTTCAGACAGCATCTATAGGTTATTTTGCAGTTACCAAAAAAAAACCCAAAACTTACTGTTACAAAAACAAAGATTTGCTTGCTCACATTACATGTGGCTTTCCCCTATCCTAAGACCCAAACTGGAGCAGTAGACGGCATTAGTATTAGTAATATGCCACTCTAATGGCAGAGGGCAAAAAGTAAAGGCAATTCAAGCAATGACTCTTTTAAAACACTTGCCAGGACATGATATACATCACTTTCACACTCATTCCACAGGCCAAAATAAGTCACGTGGCTAAATCTGATGTTAATGGAGGAGAAAGCATACTCCAGCAACAGAGAAGGCCCTGGTAAAAATGGGCCTTTAAGGTGAATCAAAATTGAGTATAGGAATAAACACATCAAGAGTAAAAAGTTTAGTGAAGAGCACTGAAGCAATACAGAAAACTAAGTCTAAATATCTTTAGGCACTGTGGTTATGCATGAGGAGATAAAGGTTATAAATCCTGAGACGCAAAATGAGAAGGAGTTAAAATGGTTGAATGCATGTCCTATTTTACTAAGTGTATGTAGCAGGGTATCAAATCCAATTGAAGATGAAATGTAGTCTTTTTTAAAAAAAAACATAATTACATCAACCTCCAAAGTTTTTTTCATGCCATTTCTTTCTTAGCTTTAGAAAAATAGTTAGTGGTTCTTATAGAGAAGAAAAAATTATCTGAGATTTAATAATTCTTTCAATTTCACTTCAGTGTCTATTGTTCCATTATATCACAAAAACTGAAGTTATCACTTATTAGAAAAACATGTTCGGGACTTCCCTGGTGGTCCAGTAGGTAAGACCCCATGCTCCCAATGCAGGGGGCCTGGGTTCAATCCCTGGTGAGGGAACTAGATCCTGCGTGCATGCAGCAGCTAAGAGTCCTCATGCCACAACTAAGAAGTCCGCACGTTGCAATTAAGAAGCTTCATGCTTCAACTAAGAAGTCCACATGCCACAACGAAGATCCCATGTGCTGCAACGAAGACCCGATGCAGCCAAAAACAAACAAACAAAAATGTTCAATACAGTCCCTTTTATCTAAGAACTTGTTTACCTACTCTTCAATCTATAAATATGTGTTGAGAAAAATATAGAATGATTCTAATAAAATTTTAATGGCTATTATTCCTCTGGGGTTGTATTTTAACTCTAATTTTTTCCCTCTATATTCTTTGTACTTTTCCGTACTACATGTATTTTCTTATAATTCACATGTATCATTATACCTAAACAATTATGTACTTAGTTTGTTACCACATAACCCCCCAAAAAGAAAAGCAATATTAATTTCAGAGGAATTAAAACTCAAGGCAAAACATATTATACAGAAAAAAGTAAAAAGTACAATTCACAGTAAAATCAAAATAACTTTGTTGGACACTTTACCTACCAAATCATAGCACATCAAAACAGAATAGCACAGCAAAAACAACAATAAAAGGAAAATCACTAGGAAACTATAGGGGAAAGAAAGATTCCATTTAAAACAGTAACAAAAACCATGAAAGAGCTAGGAATAAAAATTTAAGAAGAAAGGTCAAAACCAGCATAAGGAACAAAACATTTCATAAGGACAGAAAGGTACTGAAACAAATGTAATGGCACTCCCATACTCTGGGACAGAAAAACTGACATCATCAAGAGGGCAATTCTCCTTGTTTGCTTTTAAATTTGATGCCATAATAAAATAGCAAACAAGAAATAAGCCAGTTTAACCTTAAGTTTATATGGAAAAATTAATTAAGCAATAAATGTCCAGGAAAGCTCTGAAAAAGAGCAGAAATGGAGAATGCACCACATATTCTCTTATCCAATATTCATCATCTCTACACTATTACTCTCTGTACTCTAGCCTACAATCTAGCCTGACAGGCCAACTTCCACAGACTACATTACATTGGCTCCCTTTCTTCTGGGTTTATATTTGAGTAGCTGAAAGTGCTGGTCCATGATTAGAGGGTAAAGGAAAAAGAGGTCAAGGTATTTCTTTCCCTATCTCCCTCTCCAATGAGCCACAGTTGGCAGTGTCTCTGTTCCTGTATCTAAGAATACTTCTATTAGTCAGCCTCTCTCCCAGGGCTAGACTTCTCACAGAGATCCAGTAAAAGCTTCTCTTCTTGCCCCTTCTGGCCTGGGGGTAATAATAGTTTCCTGTTGCTGATAATTTGTATTTCTCTGAATCTCAATATCTATTTGGAGAGAATAGACATCTTTATCATACTGAGTCTTGCAAATCATGAACTCTGTATTTATCTGTACATACTAGACTTTCTCTCAATAATGTTTTACAGATCTCTGTATAAAGGTAACACATATCTTTCATTATATTTGCTGTTCATATTTTTACCTATATTATAAATTATATTCTTTTTAAGTCTATTTCCTAATTTTTGTGCTGGCATAAAAAATGCATTTGAATTTTCTACACTGACCTTGTATCTACCAAGTGTGCTAAATCCACGTATTAATTTTAGAAATCTTTCTATAAATTTTTTGGGGCTTGCTATGTTAATCACTCATATATAGGCAAATAACTAGGTATTTATCTTTCATTTCCAGTTTTTTTAATTTAAATTTTATTTATTTTTTTATACACCAGGTTCTTCTTAGTTATCTATTTTATACATATTAGTGTATATATGTCAATCCCAATTCATCCCACCCCCACCCCCGACTCTTGCTTTCCCCCACCTTTGGTGTCCATACATTTGTTCTCTACATCTGTGTCTCTATTTCTGCCTTGCAAACCAGTTCATCTCTAGCATTCTTCTACATTCCACATATATGCATTAATATATGATATTTGTTTTCCTCTTTCTGACTTACTTCACTCTGTATTACAGACTCTAGATCCATCCATGTCTCTACAAATGACCCAATTTCGTTCCGTTTTATGGCTGAGTGATATTCCACTGTATATATGTACCGCATCTTCTTTATCCATTCGTCTGTTGATGGGCATTTAGGAAGCTTCCGTGATATGGCTATTGTAAATATTGCTGCAATGAACATTGGGGTGTATGTTTCTTTTTGAATTATGGTTTTCTCTGAGTATACGCCCACTAGTGGGATTGCTGGGTCATACGGTAATTCTTAGTTTTTCAAGGAACCTCCATACTGTTCTCCATAGTGGCTGTATCAATTTACATTCCCACAAACAGTACAAGAGGGTTCCCGTTTCTCCACACCCTCTCCAGCATTTGTTATTTGTAGATTTTCTGATGATGCCCATTCTAACCAGTGTGAGGTGATACCTCATTTTAGTACTGATTTGCATATATCTAGTAATTAGTGATGTTGAGCATCTTTTCATATGCCTTTTGCCCATTTGTATGTCCTTTAGGGAGAAATGTCTATTTAGGTATTCTGCCCATTTTTTGATTGGGTTGTTTGTTTATTTAATATTGAGCTGCATGAGCTGTTTATGTATTTTGTAGATTAATCCTTTGTCCATTGCTTCGTTTGCAAATATTTTCTCCCATTCTGAGGGTTGTCTTTTCATCTTGTTTATAGTTTCCTTTGCTGTGCAAAAGCTTTTAAGTTTCATCAGGTCCCATTTCTTTATTTTCGTTTTTATTTCCATTACTCTAGGAGGTGGATCAAAAAAGATCTTGCTGTGATTTATGTCAAACAGTGTTCTTCCTATGTTTTCCTCTAAGAGTTTTATAGTGTCTGCTCTCACATTTAGGTCTTTAATCCATTTTGAGTTTATTTTTGTGCAGGGTGTTAGGGAGTGTTCTAATTTCATTCTTTTACACGTAGCTGTCCAGTTTTCCCAGCACCACTTGTTGAAGAGACTGTCTTTTCTCCATTGTATATCCTGGCCTCCTTTGTCATAGATTAGTTGACCATAGGTGCATGGGTTTATCTCTGGGCTTTCTATCCTATTCCATTGATCTATATTTCATTTCTGTTTTCGTGCCAGTACCATATTGTCTCATTAATGTAGCTTTGTAGTATAGTCTGAAGTCAGGAAGTCGGATTCCTCCAGCTATTTTTTTCACTCAAGATTTCTTTGGCTATTTGGGGTCTTTTGTGTCTCCATACAAATTTTAAGATTTTTTGTTCTAGTTCTGTAAACAATGTCATTGGTAATTTGCTAGGGATATCACTGAATCTGTAGACTGCTTTGGGTAGTATAGTCATTTTCAAATATTGATCCTTCCAATCCAAAAACATGGTATATCTCTCCATCTGTTTGTATCACCTTTGATTTCTTTCATCTGTGTCTTATAGGTTTCTGAGTTCAGGTCTTTTACCACCTTAGGTAGATTTATTCCTTTTGTTGCAATGGTAAATGGGATTGTTTCCTTAATTCCTCTTTCTGATCTTTTGTTGTTATTGAATAGGAATGCAACAGATTTCTGTGCATTAATTTTGGATCCTGCAACTTTACCAAATTCATTGATTAGCTCTAGTAGTTTCTGGTCACATCTTTAGGATTATCTATGTATAGTATCATGGCATCTGTAAACGGTGACAGTTTTACTTCTTTTCCAACTTGTATTCTTTTTATTTCTTTTTTTTCTCTGATTGCTGTGGCTAGGACTTCCAAAACTATGTTGAATAATACTGGCGAGAATGGATATCCTTGTCTTGTTCCTGATCTTAGAGGAAATGTTTTCAGTTTTTCACACTGAGAATGATCTTTGCTGTAGGTTTGTCACATATGGCCTTCATTATGTTGAGGTGGGTTCCCACTCTGCCTATTTTCTGGAGAGTTTTATCATAAATGGGTGTTGAATTTTGTCAAAAGCTTTTTGTGCATCTCTTGAGATAATCATATCGTTTTTATTCTTCAATTTGTTAAAATCGTTTTTATTCTTCATTGATTTGCGTATATTAAAGAATCCATGCATCCCTGGGATAAATCCCATTTGATCATGGTGTATGACCCTTTGAATGTGTTGTTGTATTCTGTTTGCTATCATTTTGTTGAGAATTATTGCATCTATATTCATCAGAGATATAGGTCGGTAATTTTTTTTTTGTAGTATCTGTCTTGTTTTGGTATCAGGGTAACAGTGGCCTCGTAAAATGAGTTTGGGAGTGTTCCTTCCTCTGCAATATTTTTGGAAGCTTTTGAGAAGGATCTGTGTTAGCACTTCTCTAAATGTTTGATAGAATTCGCCTGTGAAGCCATCTGGCCCTGGACTTTTGCTTGTGGGAAGATTTTTAATCAGTTTCAATTTCATTACCTGTGATTGGTCTGTTCATATTTTCTATTTCTTCCTGGTTCCATCTTGGAAGGTTATTCCTTTCTAAGCATTTGTCCATTTCTTCCAGGTTGTCCATTTTATTGCTATAGAGTTGCTTGTAGTAGTCTCTCATAATGCTCTGTGTTTCTGCAGTGTCCATTGCAACTTCTCCTTTTTCATTTCTAATTTTATTGATTTCAGTCCTCTCCCTCTTTCTTGATGAGTCTCGCTAAAGGTCTGTCAATTCTGTTTATATTCTCAAAGAACCAGCTTTTAGTTTTATTGATCTTTGCTATTGTTTTCTTGTTTCTATTTCATTTATTTCTGCTCTGATCTTTATAATTTCTTTCCTTCTACTAATTTTGGATTTTGTTTGTTCTTCTTTCTCTACTTCCTTTAGGTGTAAGGTTAGATTGTTTGAGATTTTTCTTGTTTCTTGAGGTAGCATTGTTTTGCTATAAACTTCCCTCTTAGAACTGCTTTTGCTGCTTCCCATAGGTTTTGGGTCATCATGTTTTCATTGCCATTTGTCTCTAGATACTTCTTGATTTCCTCTTTGATTTCTTCAGTGATCTTTTGGTTATTTAGTAATGTATTCTTTAACCTCCATCTGTTTGTGCTTTTTAAGTTTTTTTCACTGCAATTTATTTCTAATCTCAGTGTTGTGGTTGGAAAAGATCCTTGGTATGATTTCGATTTTCTTACATTTAGCAAGGCTTGATTTGTGACCCAAGATCTGATCTACCCTAGACGACGTTCCGTGTGCACTTGAGAAGAAAGTGTAATCTGCTGTTTTCAGATGGAATGTCCTACAAATATCAATTAAATCTATCTGGTCTATTGTGTCATTTAAAGCTTGTGTTTCCTTATTAATTTTCTGCCTGGGTGATCTGTCCATTGGTGTAAGTGAGGTGTTAAAGTCCCCCACTATTACTGTGTTACTGTTGATGCCCACTTTTATAGCTGTTAGCAGTTGCCTTATGTATTGAGGTGCTCCTATGTTGGGTGAATATATTTATAAGTGTTATAAATACTTCTTGCATTGATCCCTTGACCACTATGTAGTGTCCTTCCTTGTCTCTTGTAACATTCTTTATTTTAAAATATGAGTATTGCTACTCCAGCTTTCTTTTGATTTCCATTTGCATGGAATATCTTTTTGCATCCCCTCATTTTCAGTCTGTATGTGTCCCTAGGTCTGAAGTGGGTCTCCTGTAGACAGCATATATACGGGTCTTATTTTTGTATCCATTCAGTGAGCCTCTCTCTTTTGGTTGAAGCATTTATTCCATTCACATTTAAGGTAATTATTGATATGTATGTTCCTATTACCATCTTCTTAATTGTGCTGGGTTTGTTTTTGTAGGTCCTTTTCTTCTCTTGTGTTTCCCACTTAGAGAAGTTACTTTAGCATTTGTTGTAGAGTTATTTGGTAGTGTTGCATTCTCTTAGCTTTTGCTTGTCTGTAAAGCTTTTGATTTCTCCATCAAATCTGAATGAGATCCTAGCCAGGTAGAGTAATCTTGGTTGTAGGTTCTTCCCTTTCATCACTTTAGATATATTGTGCCACTCCCTTCTGGTTTGTAGAGTTTCTGCTGAGAAATCAGCTGTCACCCTTATTGGAGATCCCTTGTGTGTTATTTGACATTTTTCCCTTATTGCTTATAATAATTTTTCTTTGACTTTAATTTTTGGCAATTTGATTACTGTGTGTCTCGGCATGTTTTTCCTTGGGTTTATCCTATCTGGGACTCTCTGCACTACCTGGACTTGGGTGGCTATTTCCTTTCCCATGTTAGGAAAGTTTTCGACTATAATCTTTTCAAATATTTTCTCGGGTCTTTTCTCTCTCTCTTCTCCTTCTGGAACCCCTATAATGTGAATGTTGATGGGTTTAATGTTGCCCCAGAGGTCTCTTATGCTGTCTTCATTTCTTTCATTCTTTATTCTGTTCACGGCAGTGCTTTCCACCATTCTGTCTTCCAGGTCACTTAACCGTTCTTCTGCCTCACTTATTCTGCTACTGATTCCTTTTAGAGTATTTTTCATTTCAGCTATTGTATTGTTCACCTCTGTTTGTTTGTCCTTTAATTCTTCTAGGTGTTTGTTCTTTCATTCTTCTAGGTCTTTGTTAAACATTTCTTGCATCTTCTCCATCTTTGCCTCCATTCTTTTTCGGAGGTCCTGGATCATCTTCACTATCATTATTCTGAATTCTTTTTCTGGAAGGTTGCCTATCTCCACTTCATTTAGTTGTTCTTCTGGGGTTTTACCTTGTTCCTTCATCTGGTACATAGTCCTCTACCTTTTCATTTTGTCTGTTTTTCTGTGAATGTGGTTTTCGTTCCACAGGCTGCAGAATTGTAGTTCTTCTTGCTTCTGCTGTCTACCGTCTGCTAGATGAGGCTATCTAAGAGGCTTGTGCAAGCTTCCTGATGGAAGGGACTGGTGGTGGGTAGAGCTGGGTGTTGCTCTGGTGGGCAGAGCTCAGTAAAACTTTAATCCACTTGCCTGCTGATGGGTGGAGCTCTGTTCCCTCCCTGTTGGTTGTTTGGCCTGAGGCAACCCAACACTGGAGACTACAGGCTCTTTGGTAGGGCTAATGGCAGACTCCGGGAGGGTTCCTGCCCAGGAGTACTTCCCAGAACTTCTGCTGCCAGTGTCCTTGTCCCCACGGTGAGCCACAGCCACCCCCTGCCTCTGCAGGAGACCCTCCAACTCTAGCAGGTCGGTCTGGTTCAGTCTTCTATGCGTCACTGCCTCTTCCCCCTGGGTCCTGATGCACACACTACTTTGTGTGTGCCCTCCAAAAGTGGAATCTCTCCCCCACTCCTGTCAAAGTCCTGCAATCAAATCCTGCTAGCCTTCAAAGTCTGATTCTCTGGGAATTTCCCCTCCCGTTGCTGGACCCCCAGGTTGGGAAGCCTGACGTGGGGCTCAGAACCTTCACTCCAGTGGGTGGACTTCTGTGGTATAATTGTTCTCCAGTTTGTGAGTCACCTACCCAGCAGTTATGGGATTTGATTTTATTGTGATTGTGCCCCTCCTACCATCTCATTGTGGCTTCTCATTTGTCTTTGGATGTTGGGTATCTTTTTTGGTGAGTTCCAGTGTCTTCCTGTCAATGATTGTTCAGCAGTTAGTTGTGATTCTGGTGCTCTCGCAAGAGGGAGTGAGCGCATGTCCTTCTACTCTGCCATCTTGAACCAATCTCCTCCAGTTCTTACATCTTTTAATTTTTATTATTGCTTTACCCCATACTTGATATTTCTGACTATGTGCTAGACATTAGTTTGTAAAACTGTAGACATAATTTGAGGACAGAATTGCTTTATTATCCTCCAGAGTTAATTTACACTTGCTTCTGCTAAGTGCCTAGAAACACAAGCAATCCAGATGCATTAGTCCAATTTCAGGATTCTGACTTTGATGATATTCCTCACCAAAATTGTAACTGCTCTGTCTTGACCTTTATTTTTTCATTGCTTTTCAGAGATTCACAACTAATTTCTAAGAAAAATTCCCAAATCAATTGACATTAGCCCACATTCTCAATGGAAGTTAAGCTATTCATTTAGCTCATTCTCCACGTAACTGTTGAATCATTACCAATCAGGCAAAAATTTTAGTTAGGCAACTTAACTTGTTACTGACTTTTATGCAAGTTCTAGGTTTATACTAAGATGTTCTGTATATGTTACAGACATGTATATTATTTTTTTTTAATTTATATTCTAACGCAAGGTAAAAATCACTTGTGGTAGTTCACAGCAATATTCCATAGCACAATGTGTAACACAGATTAATTATTCAATAAATATGCAAATAATTAGGAATTCAAAGAAATAAACCCATAAAGAAATAAAGCTAGGTCAACTCCATCATTTATCAACAAGTAAAAGTATATCCAAATAAGAAAGTGCCTAGACTACTTTTCCTACAGGTAATTATGGCTTGGTATGTCTTTTGCACAATATACAGATTCAGTACAGTAATGCTGGTATATCATAACCAACACACACACATGCACACCCACAAGAAATAAAAATGAAGGAGACATGTAGTGTATTCAGAAAATGATTATTCAAACAATTCAGGAAAAACACTGAAGGCATCTCAACTACTACCCTATAATGATGGTCTGAGTCAAAGTCCTCTGAAATCTTACAGCTCTGTGCTATTACCTCCTCCTTTTTGAGTCCTTATAATCAAACACTTAAAATTACACAGAGTTCATCTTTTTACCATCTTCTAAGAAAATGTCCATCTATGGATATCATTGCCTTATTTACTGCATCTTATAGTTCTTGCAGTACACTAAATTCAACTATACAGATAAATGCAGGTGCAAAATTTAGTAGAAAACATAATTTTTCAAATCCCATTCACATAACACTGCACTGTACCCTAGAATGGACCGCATGTTCCATCCAATAGTTTAAAATCATCATACTTTAAAATGGAAAGGTCTTGTTGGAATATTTTATGTAGTTACAGGTGCCATATTTTAAGAAGAATATTGATGATACAAACTCTGACAAGATGGAATGCGTTCAGAAAGGCAACCCAGGCTCTGCCCTGACAGCAGCAAGGGCTCCGGCAGCACCTGGGTGTGCTCTGGCAGGTCTTTCGGCAGCAGACCGCAATGCTGAAGGCCAAGATCCTCATTGTGGGGCCCTGTGAGAGTAGAAAAACCGTTTGGGCCAACTTCCTGACAAAATCTTCTGACATCGCCGAATACAACCCAACCCAAGGAGTGAGGATCCTGGAATCTGAGAACCCATATGTTACCAGGAAAAACAAATGCACAGGGTGTGAATCTGAGCTCTGGGATTGTGGTGGCAATCCAATGTTCGAGTCTTGCTGGCCAGCCCTGATGAGGGACTCTTATGGGGTGGTGATCATCTTCAATGCTGACATCCCAAGCCACCTGAAGGAAACTGAGATGTGGTATTCCTGCTTCGTCCAGCAGCAGTTTTTACAGGATACTCAATATCTGTTGAGTGCACACCATAAACCAGGATCTGGAAGTGACAAAGCAAACCCAGCTTCGGCGCCACCCTTGAACAAGCTGAAGCTGGTGCACTCAAATCTTAAGGATGACCGGAAGAGATCAGGACGGAGTTCATAAAGTATTTAAGAAGCATAATCAACTCAGTGTCTGAGAGCAGAGACTGGGAGGAGATGTCAATTATCAATTAACCGGCCTTCACCTAGATGCTTCCGCATCCCAAATGAAGTCGATTTTAGTGCAAATCTGAAATCCATTCACCTACTGAGGTTCTCATCTCCCTTTGGCTGTAGAAGACATCTTCCTTATTTGGCCAAAGGTAACAGTCAGCCAGGGAGTTGACTCATACCGTCTATACTCTCTCCTTAGTTCAGCTGAGAAAATCCTGTTACTGAATTCTGATTGCTTTGCCCCAGATCTCTCCAAAGAGCTGGAAAACTGAGGTGGTTTTTGCTTCCCTTTCACGTTATGTCACATTACAAAAGTTGTGGAATTGTAACTGTCATAGCCCAGTGATAGCAACGGTAGTTTAAACCACGTGGATTGGCTTAAATGTGATTTTCATTCCTTAATCTGTACAATTTGCCTAGAATATTTTTTAAAAATATTAGCATTTAACTTCTCCAAGATTTTATTTTTATTTAGATGTCCTTGATATCTGGACACCATATCACACTGGAAGGTGGAATACATATACTTCTTCTAAAAAGGTTTTTTATTATCTCAGGGGAATTTAATTCTTAAATGTTATTTCATATAATACAGGAAAAACAATGTTATGCTGTCATAACACCCATTTGTAAAAATAGTCAAAAGATTTAATGCTCAGGATAACCAAATATGGTGAGTTTATAGCTTATTGTACAAGTTTTTTTTAGTGACCTTTCAAATTATTGTTCTTTCATAAATTTTACTTTTTGAATTTTGTAATATAGCCAACCTGAAAATATATTAACTAGATCAAAAGTTAGATGTAGGGACTTCCCTGGTGGTGCAGTGGTTAAGAATCCGCCTGCCAATGCAGGGGACATGGGTTCCATCCCTGGTCTGAGAAGACCCCACATGCCGCAGAGCAACTAAGCCCATGAGCCACAACTACTGAGCCTGCATGCTGCAACTACTGAAGCCTGCACACCTAGAGCCCATGCTCTGCAACAAGAGAAGCCACCGCAATGAGAAGCCCGCGTGCTGCAACAAAGAGTAGCCTCTGCTCACCAGAAGTAGAGAAAGCCTGCACACAGCAGTGAAGACACAACGTAGCCAAAAAAAGAAAAAGCCAAACATGTTAGATGTAGGTCTTTTCAACTGAGAGTGGAAGAAAAGTAGAGACACTTACAAGAGATGAAAAATATGCCCGGCTGTGTTTCACTCGTACAATGAAGAGGGCTGAAATGCAGCTGTTTGGGCAGTCTGCTTGAGAGAGTGGTGTTGGCAGATAATGAGGGTTCCCTGGTAAATTTAGACTGAACTACAGTCAACTCTTAGGAAACTGCCTGGATTACCAGTGAGCACATTTTAAGCCCAGGTTAATTTCCTTTTGCCTGACCTCCACTCAGTTGGAACTTTTGCAAGGAACACAAGATAATGTTAATGCAAACTGTAGTAAATCTTCCTTATGTAATACCTGCAATAATACTAATTGATGTTGAGACTACAGCTCCAAAACAGAGATTATTTTTATCTGATATTTTAATGATTATCCAAGAGCTCAGTAGAAAAATTAACCCAGCAGCTTTCATTTACATTCATAGCCAGAGTACAACCCTTGGGAGTCCTTGAATTGAGAAAAATGTTTTAAAATTTAAGAGGCCACATGTACAGAGGTTACAAGAGACCATTTAATGAAGAAGTCTCCCTGTCTTACCTGTCCCCAAACCCCAGCCCCTCTCCAGAAGCCCCCTTACCTTCTGTATTCTATCAGAAGTCTGTGCACATACAAATGTGCTTTATTAAAGGAAACAGTAGAAAACTATTCACACTTTTTTACAGCTTGCTTTTTTCACTCTTTTTTATTTGGAAGATTTGTGTAAATATATACAGAGCTGCCTTTTTGTTTTTTACAGCTGCATAATATTCCACTTAGCCATTTATTTGGGAATTTTATATTACATATTTTTACTAACAAAAAAAAGAGAAAGAAAGGCAACCCAAAACAATATAACGTCTGTAAAACATGTACATGAAAAATTATGAGAAACAGAAGCAGTTAATAAGTTAATTAAGAAATTTATTAATAAAGTTATCTTTTATTATTTGAAGGTCTGAACTGCAGAACTGATTAGACTGTTTCTGAGATTCTCTAGATAAGGACCCAGGGTACAAATGGGTGCATACTATAAAAAGGCAAATGTCAACTAAATATATGAAACAATCTAGAAATTTGAACAAAATAAAAAGAACAGTACTGAGTACTTGAAGAGTACTGAGAAACTTATAAACTAAAAGTATCAAGCAAAGGCTAACAGCTTTTTTATAGGGAAGAAGATAGGAATAATTAAAAATTTTAAGATTGCTTCTAAAACTAAGATTCTATTACTGTTTAGAATTACTTTTTTGCCTTCCATCAAATTACTGGCTTAAAAAAATTATACCATGAGTGCATAAAGTCTATCATCTGTAAAGAAATAATTTTCCTCACCCCATGGTAAAAAGATTTTTAAAATGTGACACAATGGATTTTTGCTTTCATTTATAATATATAATGCTTATATATTTTTATATATAATAAAACATATATAATATAAATTACTATATATTATATATAAATATATAATAGTATGTATTAATCTATTACCCAATAAAAAATCCTGCCCCAATATATATATTGTAATACAGTATATATAAAAATAAATATTAAGTATATATAAATATTTATGTATATCATAATTATATATAATGTTAATTACATATCTATATAAACATTCTATATATAGTATATTACATATAAAAATATATGACATATTTCAGAGAATGAAATTGTGCTTATACAGGTATGTGCTAAACTTTGTATGATTTATTTTAATTAGTTCAAATTTTAAAATGTACACACATACATGTGTATATATGTGTAACATATGTATGTATATGTGTATATATATATTTATGATCTGTTCTAACAATATTTTCTGATAAAGATTATTATAAAATAAATTAATAGGTAGTTTAACATCTTTCAAAACACTTAAAAAGTTTTTCAAGTACTTCCACTTTATGAGTAGTGCTACAAAATTAACTATTTTGATATAGAAAGACTATTTCACAAACTAAAACTATTTAGAACATAATAAAATAAAACGTCAAAACTGGATCACTCATTTATTATTCATTATAACAATAATATTACATAATGCATGGGTAGGAATTTTAGAAGGAAACAAGGAATGAATGCATCCTCCTTGTTAAAAACTGAACCAAGGCTACTCTTTGAGCATGATTCTTTTCAGCCCTGTGAAACCCCTGATTGTCCCTGTTAATTCTAGATAGTTTCAATGCACAAACATAAGTACTCACAGAAGACATATACTGTCATTTTAGGGTGTTAATAATAAACAAAAATGCTGGCATTCTGCATAACAAAGGACATTTCTAAAATGTTAAATTAAGGAGTAAGTATACTTGCCTGACCAGGGTAATATCCATATCCTTCTGGATAAGTTCAGTCTGTTTATTATTCAACTGTAATGATAGAGCATTATATTTACTCTGTGATACTTCAATTTCTTTCCTTGCTTCGATTAAATTGTCTTCAAAGGCCTAAAATTAGAGCACTCATATCACAAATATAATAAATATCAAATAAATAAAATTTAAAGTGTTATATTTAATCCACAAAATAACAGTGAAAAATCAGTAGTGCTTTAAATTTTATTTTTGTTTTCATTAAATTAAAAAATGTTAATACAATCAATAAATTTTACACCAGTCACAGGTTACTTTTTTCAGAAACTGTAAAAGTATCATCATCTCCTGGTGTGAAAGTTAAGAATCTGAAGCTAATAAACTTGAAAATCTATGTAGAAATTTACTTATTAAAATTACAATAAAGTATTATACAATGAAAAAAGTTAATTACTTTTTAACTTTTTCATTAAATGAGCTCATTTACTTAAATATTACTCAAAACAAATAGATATTTTATTATTTCCTCAACTTTAAATGCAGATACACTCGAGAAGAAAAAATGGTGCAGCAAAAAAATAAAAATAATTTTACAATGTTTCAGGTTCAGATCATGCTGAGTTCACTTGATTGTGGTGAAATTTCACCTAAAGTTCAAAGTTGGTCTTTTCCTCCTGATAATTCTCTAAATCTTTTTTTCATTTTGAAACAATTTTAAAACTGATGTACAAGGAATAAAGATGCAGATGTAGAGAATGGACTTGAGGACACAGGGAGGGGGAAGGGTAAGCTGGGACGAAGTGAGAGAGTGTCATGGACATATATACACTACCAAATGTAAAACAGATAGCTAGTGGGAAGGAGCTGCATGACACAGGGAGATCAGCTGGGTGCTTTGAGTCCACCTAAAGAGATGGGATAGGGAGGGTGTGAGGGAGATGCAAGAGGGAGGAGAAATGGAAATATATGTATATGTATAGCTGATTCACTTTGTTACACAGCAGAAACTAACACACCATTGTAAAGTAATTATACTCCGATAAAGATGTTAAAAAAGAAAAACTGATATACATTTTTTCAAAAATATTTTTTCTCAAAAATATATTATAAAATTAATTTATTTTCATAAAATATTAAATAAATATTTTATCTAAAAGTAGAGGATACCCCAAAATACACTATACATTCATTATGTACAAAAGCAAGCACAAGCTTTAGGTCAAGCACTAAAAATCTACTCTAGCAATGCACCCATACCTCATATATTCTCCCTGCAGTAACTAGAATGAACTTTTGAAGATAAAAATATTGGCTTTCAGCCAAGATAGCACTGTGAGTACATGCATATCTCATTTTATCATGTTTCCCGTTATTGCACTTCACTGATATTGCATTTTTTTTTACAAATTGAAGGATTGTGGTAACCCTGCATCAAACAAGTCTATCAATGAAATTTTTCCAACATTTGCTCACTTCATGTCTCAGTGCCATAGTTTGGTAATTCAAACTCTTTCATTATTATTATATTTGTTATGGTGACCTGTGATGAATGATATTTGATGTTACTACTACAACTTGCTAAAGGCTCAGATGACAGTTAGTTGTTTTTAGCAATAAAATATTTTTTTAAGATATGTAAACTGTTGTTTTATAAGAAGAATTTAAGAAGAATTACTTCTTAAACTCCCATTTATTAAAGAAGAGTAATGATAGATATATAGGTGGGTGTGTAAGTGGATGTAAGAGAGAAAGAGAGAAGGAAACATGGAAGGAAAGGGAAATGAGAGAAGGGAAGGGAAGGCAGAAAATAACAGGTGTTCGCTGGGACGCGAAGAATTAGGAACCTTTGTGTGTTGCTGGGACTGTAAAAATACTCTCAAAAACAGTATGGGGGGGTGGTTTTCAAAACATAAAAAACAGAACCACCATATAATCCAGCAATCTCACATCTGGGTATACATTTAAAAAAACTAAAAGCAGAGTCTTGAAGAGATATCTGTAAACCCATGTTCGTAGCAGCACTATTCACAATAGCCAAGTGGCAGCAACCTAAACGTCAAACGAATAAACAAAACGTGCTATACACATAAAATGAAGCACAATGCAGCCCCCAAAAGAAAGGAAAGCCTGTCACATGCTACCACATGGATGAACCTTGAGGACATTATGCCTAATGAAACAAATCAGTCACAAAAGGACAAATACCAGATGACTCCACTTATATGAAGTATCTAAAGTAGTCAAATTAATAGATACACAGAATACAATGGTAGTTACCAAGGTCTAGGGTAAGGGAGCACTAAGCAGTTGTTATTAAAAAACAGAGTTGCAGGTCTTGAAGTCAACGAAGTTCTGGAGATCTCTTTCACAGCAATGTAAATATAGTTAACACTACTGAACTGTACACTTAAAAATGGTTAAGATGGTTAATTTTATGTTATGTGTTTTTTACCACAATAAACAAGGAAGGAAATTTTGACATATGAAAGAACATGGATGGACCTTGAGATAATTATGGAAAGCCAAATAAGCCACTTACAAAAAATAATGTATGACTCCACTTATATGAAGAATCTCATAGAGACACAAAGCAGACTAGTGGATGCCTGGAGCTGGGGGGAGGAGAAATGGGAAGTTGTTTTTGAATATAGTTTCACTTTTGAAGGATGAAATGTTTCTGCAACTTGGTTGCATACCAATGTGTATATACTTAACACTGCTGAACTGTATACTTAAAATGATAAAAGATTCTAAATTTTATGTTATATTACTTAAACACAATTTTTTAAAAACCCTATGGAGAGGCCAAGATTTAATTAGATTAGACTGTGGAGCAATTTGTGTCCCAGGATATTGACAAAAACAACAGAAGAATCTAATCAGTCATCAGTTTTTGGAGGCCAACAGCTGGGTGTGATACCAACAGACATTAACAAACAAACATATTAACAGACAAATCAAGAGACAGACACATGAACAGACAAATCAAGAGAAGAGACAGTGAAGGAGAGCCCTGCTAAAATCACAGGGTGAATGTGCACATGTCCAGGTCTGTGCTTTATGAAAAGCAACCATGAGAGACTGTTAACAGCATGGGAAACAGATTTCCTAAAATGGCCCAATGAAAACATTAAAAAAACAATGAGCAAACATCAACAAGCCCTGATGTTATGGCAGTGAGGAGCCAGTATCCAAAACTGCTGCAGTGGGAATTCCCTGGCAGTCCAGTGGTTAGGACACCACAGTTTCACTGCTGAGGGTGCGAGTTCAATCCCTGGTCGGGGAACTAAGATCCCACAAGCCATGCAGCGCAGCCAAAAACAAAAACAAACACAAACAAACAGACAAAACAAAAAACAAAACCCCAAACTGCTACAGTATATAATTTTATTTTATTAACTTTTCTTGCTTTGAAAAAGTTATTTTTCTTTTTACTTTATTTTAGATTTATTTTTATTAAGATAACATTGGTTTATAATATGTTTCATGTGTACAACATTATATTTCTACTTCTGTATACCCTACAGCATGCTCACCACCAAAAATTTAGTTTCCATCCATCACCATACAGTTAACCCCTTTTATCCATTTCACCCCCCACCACCACAACTTCCCCTGGTAACCACTACTGTGCTCTCTGTATCTATGTGTTTGTCTCTCTTTAGTTTATTTTGGTTTTTGTCTGTTTCCTTTTTGTATTCCACATATTAGTGAAATCACACAGTTCTCCATCTGACTCTTTTACTTAGTATAATACCCTCAAGGTCCATACATATTGTCACAAATGGCAAGATTCCATCTTTTTGATGGCTGAGTAGTATTCTACTCTGTGCATACGTGTGTGTGTATGTGCGCGTGTGTGTGTGTGTGTGTATACCACATCTTCTTTATCCATTTATTGGTTGATGGGGACTCAGGTTGTTTCTATATCTTAGCTATTGTAAATAATATCACAATGAACATAATGGTGCATATATCTTTTTGAATTAGTGTTTTCATATTCTTTGAATAAATACCCAGACATGGGGTAGCTGAATCATATGGTAGCTCTATTCTTAATTTTTTGGACTCTTCATACAGTTTTCCACAGTGGCTGCACCAATTTACATTCCCATCAAGACTATGTGAGGCTCCCCTTTTCTCGACATCCTCAACAGCACCTGTTATTTCTTGTCTTTTTGATAATAGCCATTCTAACAGGAGTGAGCTGATATCTCATTGTGGTTTTGATTTACATTTCCCTAATAATTAGTGATGTTGAACATCTTTTCATGTGCCTGTTGGCCATCTGTATGTCTTCTTTGGGAAAATGTCTAATCAGGTCCTCTGCCCACTTACTAATTGGATGGTTTATTTCTTGAGTTGTATGAGTTCTTTATACATTTTGGATTTTACCTTTTATCAGATATATCATTTGCAAATGTCTTTTCCATTCAGTAGATTGCCTTTTCATTTTGTACATGGTATTCATTGCTGTGCAGCTTTTTAGGATGATGTAGTCCCATTTGTTTATTTTTGCTTTTGTCTCCCTTGCCTGAAAAGACGTACCCAGAAAGACACTGTTAAGACCAGTGTCAAAGCACATAAAGCCTATGTTATCCTCAGAGTTTTATTGTTTCATGACTTACATTTAAGTCTTTAATCCATTTTGAGTTGATTTTTGTGTATGGTGTGGGACAGTGGTCTAGTTTCATTTTTTTGCATGTGGCTGTCCAGTTTTCCCAACACCATTTATTGAAAAGGCTATAATGTCTTTATATATATATATGTTCCTTTGTTGTATATTAATTACCTGTATATGTGTTGGTTTATTTCTGGGTGCTCAATTCTATTCCATTGATCTATGTATCTGTTTTTCTGAAAATATCATGCTGTTTTGATTAATATGGCTTTGTAGTCTAGCTGGAAATCATGGACTGTGATACCTCCAGCTTTGTTCTTTTTTCTCAGGATTGCTTTGGCTATTCAGAGACTTTTGTGTTTCCATTATAAATTTTAGAAACTTTTGTTCTATTTCTGTGAACAATGTCCTTGTGACTTGGAAACAGACTGAACTGAAGCTATATATTGTTTTAGGTAGTATGGGTATTTTAACAATGCTAATTCTTCCAACTCATAAGCATAAAATATTTTTCAATTTATGTGTCTTCTCCAATTTCCAGCAACAAGGTCTTACAGTTCTTAGTGTTCAGGTCTTTCACCTCCTTGGTTAAATTTATTCCGATGTATTTCATTCTTTTTGTTGTGATTATAAATATGACTTTTCTTAATTTCTCTTTCTGCTAGATCATTGTTAGCATATACAAACGTAACAGAGTTTTGTATGTTGATTTTATACCCTGCAACTCTGCTGTATTTATTTTTTCTAATAGCCTTTTTTGTGGAATTTTTATGGTTTTCTCTATATAAAATCATATCATGCACAAACAGTGAGAGTTTTACCCCTTTCTTTCCAATTTGGATTCCTTTTATTTCTTTTTCTTGCCTAATTGCTCTGGCTAGGACTTCCAATACTATGTTAAATAAGAGTGGCAAAAGTGGCCTCTTTGTCTTGTTGTCTTGTTCCTGATATTAGAGAGAGAGCTTTTAGTTTTTAACCACTTAGTATGATGTTAGATATGGGCTTGTCATTTACAGCTCTCATTATGATGAGGTATGTTACTATTATAAACATTTAGTTGAGAATTTTTATCAAAAGCCAGTGTTGAATCTCGTCAAATGCCTTTTCTGCACCTATTGAGGTCAACATATGGTCTTCATCCTTTTGTTGATGTGATGTATCACGTTGATTGATTTGCAGATGTTGAAACCTCCTTCTATCCCTGTGATAAATCCCACTTGATCATGGTGATGATTCTTTTTTTTTTTATTGCGGTACGTGGGCCTCTCACTGTTGTGGCCTCTCCTGTTGTGGAGCACAGGCTCCAGACACGCAGGCTCAGTGGCCATGGCTCATGGGCCCAGCCACTCCGCGGCATGTGGGATCCTCCCAGACCGGAGTACGAACCCGTGTCCCCTGCATTGGCAGGTGGACTCTCAACCACTGCGCCACCAGGGAAGCCCCTTGGTTCTTTTCTTTTAGTTTCAACCTCTTTGGTAAATTATTCCTTCTGTTCATTAATTTTATTCCTGAGCTCAATGAACACCCTTTCTGAGTTTTCTTGTAGCTAGTTGAGTTTCTTCATGACAACTCTCTTGAATTCTCTATCAATCAGATTGCAATGTTCCATGACTTTAAGTTTAATTTATGTGGAATTGTCATTTTCTTTTTGTGGTACAATGTTACTGTGGTTTTTCATGGTGCTTGATAAATTGTTCCTCTGCTGGTGCATGTGAAGTAGGGAACACCTTTCTGCTTGATACTAGCAATTCAACAGGTTAGAAATTAGAGGTCTTTCTTTCGATTTCCAGTAGGTAGTGATATAGCACAAGTTTTGGGTTTCTCTTACCTGAGCTGCCTCTGATTCTATTTGAGAGTCTGCACTTTCCACGTTCCATCGCCTCTGTCAGAGGTGTGGCCCTGTGCATTCATTATTGTTTCTTGTGTCTCTGGGGTCATTGGTACCTTGCTTCTGCCAGTGTCACAGCTGCTGCTGCCTGGGGCCCTTGGATGGTGGGCTCTTCCCTCATCTGGGATCCAAAGTTGAAGGTTCCACTATCATGGGGGAAAGGAAAGGGGGAGCCAGGGTCCTGCGGGTGCCTCTATGGTGTCCAGTGTCGTTAAGTTTCCTGCAAGTGCCTCTGTGGTGTCCAGTGTTATAAGCTCCACAGCTGCAGATGTGCATGTGAGAGGCTGGAGTAATGGGTGCCTTAGCAGCTGGAGGAATGGGGTACCAGGCCCCACTACCACTGCTGCCCGGTTACTTGTGGCTGTAGTAACCATGTGGCTGGGAGGCTTGAGTCATGTGCACCACGTCCCCTGCCACTGCCAGGTTCTCTGGGGTTGCGGGCTCAGCTGCCATGGCTGATGGACCAGGACTTCAAGCATGCCTCTGCTGTTCCCTTGGTTCGGCCTCCTCCATGTGTTCCAGTCCACCACCTTTAGATGCACAGATGTGTGGAATTCTCCAGCAACCTGATATATTGGACAGAGGCTTCGTTTTTTGTGTTTTGGATGTTTTACTAGTTGTAGATTGAAGGGGAAAGACAAAGCTAGCTTTTTATTCTGCCACGGTGCTGAAATGACTCCTCCTACCATATAACTTGAAATGTACATTTTTCAACAAAAAAATTACAACATGCAAAGAAAAGGTGTCATTCGTGCAAAGCAAAGAAAGCAACAGTAACTGCCCATGAGAGGATCCAGATACCAGCCTTCACAAAGACTTCAAAAGAGGCATTATAAGTATATTTAAAAAGTAAAAGAAAACCATGTTTTAAAAAGTATCATATCTTTTTTAAAAAGTTAAAATGACAATATCTCATCTGATGGAAAATACCAATAAAGTAATATAAATTGTTTTGAAACATCCAAATGGAAATTCTGGTGCTAAAAAGCACAGTGACTAAAATGAAAACAAACAAAAAAACCTCACTAGAAGAGCTCAACATTTAATATGAACTGACAGGAATAAGAACAAAAAACTTGAAGTTATATCAAGAAAAAAGAATAATACAAATTAATAGCCCCGGAGGAATTATGGACACCACTAAATGCACCAATATAAGCATAAAGGGACTACCAGAACGAGAGGCAATAGAATAAGGACAGAAAAAAATACTCAGAAATAATGGTCAAAAACTTCCAAATGGGCTTCCCTGGTGGCGCAGTGGTTGAGAGTCCGCCTGCCGATGCAGGGGACATGGGTTCGTGCCCCGGTCCAGGAGGGTCCCACATGCCGCGGAGCGGCTGGGCGCGTGAGCCATGGCCGCTGAGCCTACACATCCAGAGCCTGTGCTCTGCAATGGAAGAGGCCACAACAGTGAGAGGCCCGCGTACCGAAAAAAAAAAAAAACTACCAAACAGTGATGAAAAACATTAATCTACAAATCCAAGAAGCTCAACAAACTCCAAGTACTATTTATAAACACAGAGATCCACGAAAAGACACATCATGGTAAAAATGCTGAAAGCCAAAGACACAGAGAAATTCTTAGAAAACAAAAGAGAAAACGACTCATCATTTCCAACAGACTTCAAAAAGATTAGCAACTAACTTTTCTTCAGAAATAATGGAGGATAGAGACAATGAGATAACATATTCAAAATGCTCAAAGTAAAACCTTGCCAAAACAGAATACTATATCCAGGAAAGCTAGCATTTATAAATGAATGCAATGAGTGACACCGGCAAAATGGAGAGTATGCAGCTCCAAGCACTCTTGCAGAAACATGGAGGAAAAATAGCAGAAACTGTTAGAACCAATGTTGCAAAAACTCTAGAGAGCATTCAAAATTTTACAGTAACAAAGAAAATGATGAACCAA
The DNA here is from genome assembly GCF_059928025.1 of Delphinapterus leucas. Lineage (NCBI taxonomy): Eukaryota > Metazoa > Chordata > Mammalia > Artiodactyla > Monodontidae > Delphinapterus > Delphinapterus leucas. The sequence continues at coordinate 58,840,743 of NC_143134.1, forward strand.
GAAAAAAGCAACTTAAAAACTGGATAACAGATTTGTGAAGTTTTTATTTGCCCTTCCCCACCTTAGTCTCAGCACACTAGCCATCTTAAAGCCAGGAATCTTAAAACAGTATAATTCATATAGTGGCAGTAGCCAATGTTCCCAGTAAGGAATCCTTCCTGGCTTGAGAGAGAGCAGAACAAACTTTCCTAGCAAATTACTGTATCTGTCTGTTCTAATTTGTCTAGGGGTGACCTGAAGAAATAATGCAAAGTGATTATCTCAGACCTGACTGGGAACACAGACTGGAGAAGTGGAGAATATGGTTCAAAAATGCCATAAACTAATAAACCACAGATTCCTAGGGCAAAAGATGACTGGTTGAGATATTCAATACAATGCCTAAGTCATGGGACTAAACTCTGTGGGAAATTCTTTGGGAAAATAAGACGTTCAAAAATACTGATACATATGGGAATGTTCTGAAACCCAAACATATGCTCATAGAAAGATGCATATTCACAAAACTCCAGAGCTACCCTATGCTTTCACTTTGGGATTACCCCTGAGCTTAGTGTAAGTCTGGAAAAGTATTAAAGGAATGTCCCATTGGAGAGCCAATCTACAAAGACTGGGGGAGAGATGTGTTCTGTATCTCTGTGTGTGTGTATTTTCTTTTTTTTGTTTTGTTTTGTTTTTGTTTGTTTGTTTGTTTTAGCTCCTGTCAGCCAAGGAAAACTTCTGTCACAACAGGAAGGGACAAAAGCTAAAGGACAGAGACTTCAATGACTCAATAGAACAAGGACTAGAGACTGTGCAAAAGTAAATTGGAAGATAAAAAGACTATCATACCCTTCAGAAATTGAAGAGGAAGCAAAGTCTTGGGAAGGGGTAGAATCTGATTTCCAGAGTTATAACATTATAAATTTGCTATCACAAATACCCAATTTTCAACAACAAAAAATCACAAGGCATACAGAGAAACAGGAAAGTATGGCCTATTCAAAGGAACACAAAAATTAACAGAAACTATCCCTGAGAAACCTCAGATATCAGATTTACAAGGCAAAACTGAGCTGAAGAAAAATATGTAAAAAGCACTAAAGCAAATCATAAAAACAATGTATAAACCAAAAGGATATCAATAAAGAGCTTGAGATTATAAAAATGAATCAAATTCTGGAGGTAAAAAGTATAATAACAAAAATGAATAATTCACCAGAGGGTTCAACAACAGATGTGAGCAGGCAAAAGAAAGAATCAGCAAACTAGAAGACAGAACAAGTGAACTTATTGAATCTGAGCAGCAGAAAAAAAAAGAATGAAGAAAAGTGAATAGAGCCTATGAGAACAGTGGGACACCATTAAGCAGACCAATATACACATGAAGGGGGTTCCAGAAAGAGAAGAGACAGAAAAAGGGGCAGAAACAACATTGAAGAAATAAGAGCCAAAAAAGTCCCAATTTTGATGAAAGATATGTATCTATAAAGCCAAAGACCATAACAAACTCCAAGTAGATTAACAGAAAGAGACATACACTAAGATACGCTAAAATCAAACTTATGAAATGCATCCAAAAACAAAGAGAGAATCTTGAAAGTAACAAAAGAGAGTGACTTGTCACATACAAGGGATTGTTAATGAGATTAACAGCTGATTTCTCATCAGAAATCATGCAAGCCAGAAGACAATGGGACGATATATATAAAGTGTTGAAAGAAAAAAAAGTCAACATTAAATTCTATACCCAGCAAAAGTGTCCTTCAAAAATTTTACATTCACATATAAAAGCTGAGGGAGTTCATTATTAAATCTAATGTACAAGAAATGGTAATGGAATTCCTTCAGATAGAATGTAAGAATATACAATGATAACTCAAAGCCATATGAAGAAATAAAGGCTCCAGTAAAGGTAAATACATGGTCAAATATAAAATCTAATACTGTTTTATATTTGGTTTTAACCCTACTTCTTTGGGAAGAAGAAGTAAATCATACATAATTTCAGAGACATAAAAAATTATAAATCTATATTATAGGGCACACATTTTATAAAGATGTCACTTGTGACAACAATAATTTGAAATGGAAGGAAAAAGCAATATAGCAGAACAGTTTTGTATGCTACTGAAGATAAGATGGTATCAACTGAAATTATATTGTTATAAGTTTACGATGTTAAATGTAATCTTCAAGGTAACAACAAAGAAAATATCAATAGAATATACACCCCAAAATGAGAAGGGAATCAAAATGTGCCATTACAAATAATCAACTTAACACAAAAGAAGACAGTTATAGAGGAAATGAGGGACAAAATAATCTATAAGACATACAGCACATAAGTAATAAATTGGTAGAAGTTAGTCTTTACTCACTAGTAAGAACTTTAAATGTACATGGATTAAACTCTCCAATCAAAAGGCAGACACAGAATGGATAAAGAAAACATTATACAACTATATGTTTTTAAAAGAGACTATCATATCCAAAGACACAAAAAGATTGAAAATCAAAGGATGAGAAAAGATATTCCATGAAAATAATAAACAAGAGAGTTAGGATGGACATAAGAATATTGGACAAAATAAACTAAGTCAAAAACTGTTATAAGAGACAAAAGAGGACATAATATATTGATCAATGAGTCAATTCATCAAGGTGTAACCACTATAAACATACATGCACCAAAAAACAGAGCCTTAAAATATATAAAGTATAGAATTGAAGGAAGAAATAGAGTTTTACAATAATAGTTGGAGAATATAGGCCACTTTAAATAATGATAGAACATCTATATAGATGGTCACTAAGGATACAAAGAGCCTGAAAAACACTATAAACCAAGTATACCTAACAGATGTATATGGAACACTCTACCTCAAAACAGCAGAATATACATATTTCTTAAGTACACACAGAACATTCGCCATATAAGACCATATGTCAAGCAATAAAAAAGCTCATAATAAACTTTAAAAACTTAAACTAATAGAAAGTATCTTTTCCAACCACAGTGGAATGGAGCTAGAACTCAGTAACAGAAGGAAAACTGAAAAATTCAAAATATATGGAAATTAAACAATACACACTTAAACAGCCAATAGATCAAAGAAGAAATCACAAGAGAATCAGAAAATATCCAGAGACAAATGAAAACAAAAACATAACATGCTAGGACTTCCGTGGTGGCGCAGTGGTTAAGAATCTGCCTGCCAATGCAGGGGACATGGGTTCAAGCCCTGGTCCAGGAAGATCCCATATGCCATGGAGCAAATACACCTGTGTACCACAACTACTGAGCCTGCGCTCTAGAGCCCACGAGCCACAACTACTGAGCCTGCATGCCACAACTACTGAAGCCCACGTGCCTACAGCACATGCTCTGCAACAAGAGAAGCCACCACAATGAGAAGACCGTGCACCACAACGAAGAGTATCCCCCACTCGCCTCAACTAGAGAAAGCCTGCATGCAGTAATGAAGACCCAACGCAGCCAAAAAAATTTTTTTTTTTTTTTTGCGGTACGCGGGCCTCTCACTGTTGTGGCCTCTCCCATTGCGGAGCACAGGCTCCAGACGTGCAGGCTCAGTGGCCATGGCTCACGGACCCAGCCGCTCCGTGGCATGTGGGATCTTCCTGGACCGGGACACGAACCCGTGTCCCCTGTATCGGCAGGCAAACTCTCAGCCACTGCACCACCAGGGAAGCCCTAAATAAATGTTTTTTATAAAAACACATAACATGCCAAAACTTACAGGATGTAGCAAAGGCAATGCTCAGAGGGACACGTATAGCTGTAAATGCCTACACTAAAAAAGGTGACAGGGATTCAATACAATCTCTACCAAAATCATCTCAGCTTGCTTTTTTTTGCAAGAAATGGAAAAGCTGATTCTAAAAGTCATATAGAAATGCAAGACACACAGAATAGCCAACCTTGAAAAAGGAAGAATTTGGAGGACACACAAATCCCAACTGCAAAACTTACTATAAGTCTACAATAATCAATGTAGTGTGGCATATGCATGAGGATAAATGTATACACCAAAGGAACAGAATTGAGGTCCAGAAATAAACCCTTATATTTACAGTCAACTGATTTTCAATAAACATGGCACGATAAATTCAGTGGGGGAAGAACAGTCTTTTTTAACAAACGGAGCTGGGACAACTGAATACACGTGCAAAAGAATGAAGCTGGATTCCTATCAAACATCATATTCAAAAATTAACTCAAAATGGATCAAGACCTAAAGGTAAGAAATAAAACTCTTAGAAGAAAACATAAGTGTCCAACTTCATGATCTTTGATTAGGCATTGGTTTCTCAAGATGCATATCTGAGATGCATCTGAGAATGCCCAAAAGCATGGGCAACAAAAGAAAAAGGAGATAAATTAATTATCAAATTTTTAAACTTTTGTGTTCAAATACTACCATTAAGGATGTAAAAAAACAACTCAGAAAACTGAAGAAAATAGTTTCAAATTATATCAATAAAAAGAGGCTTGTATCCAGAATATATGCAAAAGAAATGATTTCACATTTCTTCAAAGACATGCAAATGGCCAATAACATATAAAAAGATGACCAGAATTATTAGCTATCAGGGAAAAGCAAATCAAAACCACAATGAGATGCCATTCACATCCACAAAGACGGCTCCAATCAAAAAGATAGACAATAACAAGTGCTGACGAGGACAAAGAGAAATCAGAACCCTCAGTAACTCCTGTTTGGAATGTAAAATAGTACAGCTGCTTTTGAAAACAGTCTGACAGTTCCTCAGAAGCTTAAAAACAGAATTATCACATGACCTAGTAATCTCTCTTTGGTATGTACCTATGAGAAATAAAAATGTGTGATGTATACACAAAATATTGTACACAGATATTTGTAGCAGTATTATTCATAACACAAATGTCCTTCTACTTGAGATAAATGAATAAAATGTAGGATATTTATATAATAGAATATTATTAAACTATAACAAGAATGAAGTACTGATACATGTTACAACATGGATAAACCCTGAAAACATTATTCTAAGTGGAAGAAGTCAGTCACAAAAGATCATATACTATAATTTCATTAATGTGAAATGTTTAGAGCAGATAAATCTATATATAGAGAAAGGCCATAAGTGGTTATCTTGGGCTGCAGAGCTAAGGATAAATGAGGAGTGATTGTTAAAGGTTACAGGGCTTCTTTTGGGGATGATGAAAATGTTCTAAAAGTAATTTTGGTAATAGTTGCACAACTCTGCATAAACTAAAAACTATTGGCCTGTACACTTTAAATGGATTAAACGTATGGTATGTGAATTATACACCAAAAGGAAAGAAAGAGATAGTTTTCTTACTGACAATGTAATTATATAACTTAGAAAAATCTAGAAAATGTACACATTTTTTGAACTAAGACATTTGGGGAAAATTGTTGAAAAGAAGCTCAAGATAATTCAGTAATATCGCTGTCTTCTAGAAATAATTAAAAATATAATTTAAAATATTATTCAGCAAAAAAAATATTTAGCATAAAACAATATTTTAATATTAATAGCTAGGAATAAATCTAATAAAAATGAACAGTACCGTTTTAAGAAACTTACAAAACCGCATGCCACATTCTTAAATAGCAGGATTATAATTCTTCCAAAATTAATTCATAAATTAGATGATGTTCCAACCTGCTTTCTAACAGAATTTTTCAGTAAAACTAATGAAATGATCCTTAAATATTATTAGATAGTGAAGAGGCACACGTAGGGCTCATGACTTACAAAAAGAAGAATAAAGAAGTAGATCACCCTACAAAATAATGAGTAAAATTCTAAAACTACAATACCTAAAACCATGAAAATAACAGGAAGTCCAGAAACAAACCCAAACATACCCATGGAAACTTAGAGATGTGAGAGAGACTGAATTAGAAATCAATAAACTACTGAATAAATGGTGTGGAAGACCACACCCAAAAATGAATTCTAAATAGATTAAAAATGTTAGGGTAGGGAATACTTAAGAATATAAGACTTCTAAAACAAAAACATTAGAGAAGGAAATAATAAAAATGACTATAAAAATCCACAAATTTTTGAATGTTTAATTCACCTTATTCAAGACTCACTGAACAGAAGGTATGTGTGGTATATATATATTTTTAAAAGTATTGCTATCTAGAATAAAGAATGCTTACAAATTAATAAGAAAAGATAAGCACTCTAATAGAAAAAAAAGTCAGAACTGAAAATCACGGTAAATCATAGAATGGGCTATTTGAATGGCAAATAAGGAAATGAAATCATCATCAAAAAATCATGCAGCTATGATTAACACAAGGAAGTACCACTTACCCTTATGACACTACCAAACTGCTTAAAGGCTATAGGGAAGCAGACACTGATATAAAAATAAGAAAACAAATGTGCCAGAATTCACTTCTCTCAATGGCTCAGTCATTCCCTGATTGTGCACTAACAGAATTACTGTATGTATTTCCTTAAATATCTGCAATGAATAGATTCACACACTCAGAAAGACAAATCCTTAAATAATCAGGCACACATGCATACACTCACACACACGTATAGACACACATATCCATTCTTACTATATTTTAATAGCTATATATATATGTGTGTGTATACTTATGCTATATATTCTTCTTAAGCATGTATACATAGAGGAACTATCATATTTACTAGCACTAAAATTTGTCTGAGGCCTTTTCAACAAAATCTATGTTAAAAGAGAAACCTGAAATTCAGTGGGAAAAAATGAACAAAAACATTCTCAAGACCAAGAGAAAGCTACAAGAAAATATTATTTTGAAAAAAACTGATCAAAAAGGATATAAGAATATTATAAAGATTGATTGCACCTTTTATCTTCTATAAAAATAAAATTTTACGATGAATAAGGCCCTCTCAAGCCAAAGAAACACATATAAAACACATGTGAGTATTTTTTCACTGTTTTGTGCTTTTTTTACATAGTTTTTAAAGGACCTGGAAAATACAGTATTAAAACTATATTGCAATGAATCCTAGCTATATTTATAAATTTAATCCCTAACTGCAAAAAGCCAAAATTCATCATTCTAAATATGTTTTTTCAAAACATGTTTTATTTCAAAATGCAACAGCCTTTATTTTTTAATGATTACATTTTAGATAAGTATTTGAAGTCAGTTTCCTGCTTTGCAACATCAATTTTTAAAAAGCTGTGGGTCTTAGCTGAAGGAATATAAATTAATGCTAGTCCCCACTGGTGGATATGAATATATAACTTGTTATTTAAAGAAAATAACATGTAATAAACTTCCTATAAGAAGTTAGATCCAAAATAACAGCACAGATTCCGTTCTCATTGCATACCTTTATTTTTGCATCAATGCTATACTTTTCTTTTCTCCAATGTGCTTCCTGCTTCCTCAGTTTCTCCAGGTCATTTAGCAGGTCAGCGCAGTGGGTACTTAATTTCTCATTTTCCTCCTTCAGATTTTTTATAACCAGTCTGTTTTGCTCTTCCTTATTCTGTACACACTCCTTAGTGTCCTGTAGAACAGTACCACAGGGGCCGATAAACAAAACAGAATGAAACAAACCAAAAAACAGGTGAGAACTAATCAGCAAATATAAACTGTACAATTTTACCCCCACAGCAGCTTCTATATCTGATGGCCAAGGTCACCTGTATACTTTTATTGGCCTCTTTTCATGCAGGTGGATGGGTCATATTTTTTCACTGGATGACAGCTTTGATGAGTACACATTTGCAAAGAGCCCATTAATTGATCAAGCTGCCTTTGATGCTGTCCCCAGCTATTTTTGAGACCCACACAGACATATCCTCCCAGACCTGGGTTTTATCAATTAATAATGCCAGTCCCATCAGAATCTAATTACAAGAAGCCACATATTCACACTCCTACTTTCTCAGCTCCATTTCCATCATTAACTATTTATCTTAAAGTTATAAAGCTTAGAGTCTTAGCTTTAAAGCATCTTTCTCAGAGTTTCTGCATGTGAGAAAACTGTATGGTACAGCAGGGCCTAAGGCAATTTTTCCTCCAAGCTTGTCACTTTCTGTGCCACAAAGGCTGACAAAGCTTTAAGTAGGACTTCAAAGAAAGTACTGTAAAACTATGTACAAGTCAACACACCTTAACTTCTTGACTTTTATCTTTAAATTTCTTCTGCAAGCCACTGAATTCTTTCCTTAAGAAAGCATTTTCTTCATCTACTGCAACCTTCCGTTTTACAAGGTCATTTATTTCCTGTTTTAGTCCTGATTCTCTCTATGGAAAAAAGCAAAGTTACTGATGAGCTGGTATTTCTAAGAAAAAATAATTTTATGTAAAAAGTTTTAGATTTTGACTGATAATATTAGAATTAACTACTTTTCACAATAACATCCATTATCATAATACTCATTTCCTATGACATGCCCAGAGATTTTCAAGTAAAATGTGCAAATCTGGTACTGACTTACTAGTTTAAGATGAAGAACCCGTTAAAAACTGGATACCAAATATTAAGCCACATACAGAAAGCAAACTTTTTGGATTTCTGTGTGTAATAGGAAAAAAACGAAATTTTACAAAACATTCTAATTAAAGAAAATGCTTATGTAGCTAAAATAAGAATTATCCTCTATTTTACTATCATTTGGAAGAAAATATTTTTTAGAGAAACGAATACAGTTTTGTGAAAGCATAAGCAATTTTAAAGAATGAAAAATGGAAAGTCTGCCTTGATACAAAAAGTATCTTGCTCTGTAGAAAGAATATTCAGAATATTAAAATTGCCATAATTTTTAACTGAATATTCTTCTCACCTACCAGAGTAAATGATATCTAATTGGAGGATGTATCCATGACTCAATTCTTAGTTTCCCTCTTCTCAAATCTTTACAGCTTTTCCCTCAGAAAATTTACCCACTCTCTTGGCTTCTGATCTCATCTCTGTCTGAAAGACTACCCAACCCATAATCCAGCCCTGACTCTTTCCCAATCACCAATCCCACATTTCCAGTTTTCTCTAAAATACCTCCATCTGAATTATCTGCTGCCACCTCGAACCAACATGCTAAAACAGACATCCATGTCCTGATATTAACTCTTTACTAAACTTACTCAACTTTTGTCAACACACTCATTTTTTCAACCAATATTTGAAACTAGTAGCTCTTAAATTGTTTTGCAGTGTTTAATTTAGAATTTCTATTTTATTTAAACATTATTAAATTCATACTTGATATATGCTTTGTTATATTTTACCTTTACTATATATAGTAAAACTACATTAGTTTTTTAAATTTTTATTGGAGTATAGTTGATTTATAATGTTGTGTAAGTTTCTGCTGCACAGTAAAGTGAATCAGTTATACACATACATATATCCACTCTTTTTTGTACTCTTTCTCCATATATGCCATTATAGAGTATTAAGTACAGCTCCCTGTGCTATACAGTAGATCCTTATCAGTTATTTATTTTATATATAGTAGTGTATGTATGAAACTTTTATTTCATCTCTGTGTATACTGGGTCATGAAGTAAAATGTATTTTTTTCAGTGTGGGGATCACATTAATAAAACATTGCTTTTGATTATTTATATTAAGAGGTGGCATTACTTGTTCATAGGCTATATGCACTTCAAGAGTTCTCATAGCTCCACATGTGCACCAACATGACGCTCAAGCTTGGTTAAGTTTTTACAAATGAGATATAAATGGTACCTCATATTAGTTTTAATTTTTATTTCCTATTTTAATTATTAGGGCATACCAAAATGTGTTTGACATCAATCAAACAGCATAAAAACAGATGCATAAACATGGCCCATCCACAATTCACAGCCTATTTTTCCTTTCTCATCTAAGTCTCAGCCTCCTTCAATATTCAATTTCTACCTCCTCAATGAAGCTTTCCCCAGCTATCACAGTAATTTCTGCTATTTCTAAATTTCTGTATTGCCTACATTATTCATTTGACACATAACAAATTACCTAGTCTTACTGATTATCTATGTACACATACTATCTCTCAAGCTAGGTTATAGTAAATGTTTATGAATGAGACTGACACTGAATGATAAATTCAATCATATGAACACTAAGACTGAAATACCTACAGGCCTATCCTTTCAAAGGAGAACTGACAAAAATTGAGCATCCTCACCTATTCCGGAGACTATCAGGAAGGTGCGACACTAGATCAAATGATTTAAGGTTCAGAAGGGTTTGCCCAATAATGTGAACTAAACTTAACTTGACAATATAAATGACACCAATAGCAAGCCCTTTCATGAAAATTATTTAATATATTAAAATGTTGGCATTTGAGTGAATTTAGTAATCCACAGGACAAATATAGACTTAATTTCTAAATAAAACACAAAATACAGTGGGAACTTAGTTAACCAAAACTATCAAATTTTGATAATTAGTTTAATAATTGGTATTACATATTATAATCATTAAAGTAGTAAGTTACACAAAGATGTACTCCCAATGGAATAGGACTGATAAACTCTCAAAGATCTGTTAAATTTTGTATAACTCCAAACATTTTCCTGATAAAATATACCCTCAATGATCTAGTTTCTATAATGAAAGCACAGGTATATATAGTTACAATTCATTTATTTTGTTTTCTTTTTTACTGAGGTATAGTTGATTTATAATAAATTATGTAAGTTTCAGGTGTATAACATGATTCACAATTTTTAAAAGTTATACTCCATTTATAGTTATTATTCAAAATGGCTATATTCCCTGTGCTGTACAATATATCCTTTTAGCTTATTTACATTATACATAGTAGTTTGTACCTCTTAATCCCCTACACCTATCTTGTCCCTTCCCCTTTTCCTCTCCCCACTGGTAACCACTAGTTTGTTCTATGTGAGTCTGTTTCTTTTTTGTTATATTCACTAGTTTGTTTTATTGTTCAGATTCCACATATAAGTGATATCATATATTATTTGTCTTTCTCTGACTTACTTCACTAAGCATAATACCCTCTAAGTCCTAAATTTAGCTCCATGAAACCTTTTCAAACAAACTTTTCTGGATACAGTAGAGTACATTCTTAATGGTCTGCCTTGAGTTAATATTAAAATAGCAAATAGAACTCAGAGGAACCATAAAGCATAAAGAGTGACAAGAGGAAGTATGTCTGAAACAAATAATTTATTACGGATAAGCCAGGAAATGAATAATTCAAATCATGGTCAAAAGAAGTCTACAGAGTAAGAAGAAAATGATCGTGAATATGAAGCATTTTCGAAAAAAAGTGGGGTGTGGCAGCAGTGGCACAGAAGACCTAAAACTGTAGGAGGCAATACTTGAGCATAGTTAATATATTATTTATATGACCTACTTTCAAATGCACATAAAAATTTTAATAAAAAAACAGAAAAGTAATGAAACCACAACAACTAAAACAATGGTAAATGAAGAAAGGGGAAGGGGTGAGAAATTAAATGTAAATGAGAACCAAAACTTATCTATGAGCTTCCTAGAAGGTAAGGAAAAAGAGAAATATAATGTTTAAAAAAATCATCTAATTGAATACAATACACTCGGTTATTAGCAGAGTCATGTTATCTAATAGAATACTTAAAGGAGAAATTTATTACAAGATTTACTTTGTAACTAACAGCAACAAAGGTAAAGCGTAGTCTTACCAAAAGAAGATATATGGCAATTTTTACACTATTATCAATGAAATATGTTATATTATTAGATTGTTCTATGAAAGATTTCCTGCAACTAGTTAAAAAAAAAGTGTGTGTGACTTTCTAGTAGTTTGACTAGAAACATAGTTAAGATTTAAATAAACTAAAGGAATCATCATTCTTAACTGTTACTCTATTCCACAGACTACAAGTTTAGAAAAGTAATGGCTATTGAACATTACTCAGTGGAAAAACAAAAACATAATGGAGGGACTTCTGGCTTCCAATCCAGGATGTAGAAACTTGGAAGTTGTCTCTCCTTTTCACACAACATGAAAAAAGCTGAGCAAACTGAAAATCAACACCTCTTCCTAGAGTCATCAGAGAACTGAGGTCATAGGGCAAATTGCTGTTCCCCAAACTAGAGAGACAGGCAGATACAGAGAATGACAATTTAGCAGAGCAAAAACCCAGAAGAATGGAAACTCCATGGAAACCAGTAACAGGGTAGGAAAATCAAATTTGCAATTAACAAATTACTGGAGGATCAGTGTGGACATATTTGAGAGTTAAAATGTCTGGGAGGGCCCAGTCTAGAGGAGTTCCCATAATTTCGTGAATTCTACACACAGGAGCACAATCGGATTGTCACTGTGAAGATCAGAGAAAAGTCCCTTCCTGCTTTCTGTGGGAGGAGAGGGAACACAGACATTTAAAAATATGCCCTAGCGGGGAGGAGTCAAGATGGCAGAATAGGAGGACGTAGAATTTGTTGCTCCTCGCAAGTACATCAAGAATACATCTACAAATAGAACAATTCTCATAGAGCACCTGCTGAACATTAGCAGAAGACTTTGGAACCTAAAAGGACAAGAAAAATCCCCTCACAACTGGGTAAGATGAAAGAAAGAAAAGAGGAATCAAAAATGGGACTAGCACCCCTGGCGGGAAGCTGAAGGTGAGGAGAGGCCCCTGCAACTCAGAAATTCTAACTCCCTCATGGTGGGAAAATCAGCTGGGAAAGAAAAGGACCTTCGGGGGAATCAAAGGAGAACGCAGCCATTGGTCAGTGGAAGGCAGGACAAAGTAAGAACTGCACACATGGTCTACACCACAGCTCTGTGCATTCCAGCCTGAGTCATGAGTCACCTATTGCAAACAAGGTCTGGGTGCTGGAAAATGGGGTTTGGAGTGAGGACCCAGGGAGAGGACAGCTGTTGGCTACAAAAAGACAGCCTGAAGGGACAGGAGTAAGGAGCTCTACAACCAGGAGAGTTTGTGGGAATAGTTCCAGACACCATAGAAGCAAGGCGTCACTCTTGAGTGGTGTGCAAAGGGTGGGGCCACCATTACAACACCTTTGCAGCCGGCTTCTGCCTCTCCGGGCACAGCAGAGGGGACAGGAATGAGGGAAGCACAGCCAGGAACGCCCCTAGAGGAAGCGTGGACTGCCTGGAAGGTGAAGTGCCATTGCTGAGTGGCGCATGGGGGCGGGGCAAGGCAGCCACCACCCTCACACACCAGCTCCTGCATCCACGGGTACTGGGAGGGGGACTCCCACCAGAGCCAGTGCGCCACAGTCTGTTGCAACCGCCTGCTGGTCCCGGCTGCCGCAGGTAACTCGCACACACCCCAATTGTGGCCACCCCCCCCAACTGTAGCCGCCGTACCCCTCCCTGGCCTGAATAAGTGTGAGCCAATCAGCTGCTGCTTCCACTCCCTCTTGCCTGGGCAAGGAAGGAAGGTGGCACACATGCAGAGAAGGGATCAAAACCGAAGCTGAGCCCCAGGGACAGTGCAACTAAGGAAGAGGAACGGAAATCTTTCCATGCAGTTGCAGAAGCTGCAGATTAAACCCCCAAGATCGGGTTGGTAAATCTTGCATCTGTGAGATACCTGAATAGATGAGTGTTCCAACAATTGAGTTCAGTATAGCCTTCACAGCAGTGGACTTTGAGGGCAAGTACACCCGAGAGTCAGGCCAGGTCAGACTCTGAGCTGACCCCACAGTGCCCACAGCAGGTGTAGAGACCTATGCAGAGGTATTGGAAGGCCTCCCTGGGAGGCGGGGATTGGCTATGGCTCACTGTGGGAGCAAGGACACTGAGAGAGGATGCCCCAAGAAAATATATTTATTACTGTTATGCTTTTATTGTTTGTTTCATTCTGTTCAGTTGTTGGTATTGTTGCTTTAATTATTTTTTATCTTTTATTCTTATTTTTTTAATATATATATTTTTAATTTTTCTATTTTTATTTTACTTTTTGGTTGTTTTGGGGTTTTTCTCTGGTTTTGGTTCTTTGATTTTTGTTTTATTTTATTTTTAATGCTTTCATGTATATATTTTATGTTTTCTTCACTTTTTTGTTTGCTTCCTTTCTGTTTTATTTTTCATTTTTTGTTATTACTTTAGTCCATATTGATTTCTCTCATTTTTGAATTCTTTTGTTTGTCTGTTCTCTTATTTTTTTTCTGTGTGTGTGTTGTGTTGTTGTTGCTGCTGTTCCTTTGCTTTTGTTTTTGCTATTTGTCTTAGGCTTTATTCCTCTGTTAGTTTTCTTTACTTTTCGGGTTTTTTTCTTTCCTTTTTTTTCTTATTTCTCTGGTCACACTGTGCAGCTTCCAAGGTCTTGGTTCCCCAGCCAGGGGTCAGGCCTGGGCCTCCGTGATGTGAGCACAGAGTCCAGCATGCTGGACCACCAGAGAATTCCCAGGACCAGGGAATATTAATTGGAGTGCGCTTTGCTGGAGGTATCCATATCAACACCAAGACCTGGCTCCACCCAACTGCCTGCAGGCTCCAGTGCTGGACACCTCACACCAAACAACCAGCAAGACATGAACACAGCCCCACCCGTCCACAGACAGGTTGCTTAAAGTCATACTAAGCTCACAGACTCCCCAAAACACATGACCTGATGCAGGCCTGCCATTAGAGGCAAAACACTCAGATCCACCCACCAGAGTGTAAGCACCAGTCCCTCCCACCAGGACACCTACACAAGCCCCTGGACCAACATCACTCACCAGAGGGCAGACCACAGAAGCAAGAGGAACCACAACCCTGCAGCCCACAGAAAGGAGACCATAAACAAAGCAGGTTAGACAAAATGAGATGACAGAGAAATATGCTGCAGATGAAGGAGCAAGGTAAAATCCCACAAGACCAAACAGATGAAGAGGAAATAGGTAATCTACCTGAGAAATAATTCAGAGTAATGATAGTAAAGATGATCCAAGATCTCGGAAACACAATGGAGGCATGGATCAAGAAGATAAAAGAAATATTTAACAAGGACCTAGAAGAACCAAAGAACATACAATCAGTAATGAACAGCACAATAAATGAAATGAAAAATACCCTAGAAGGAATCAATAGCAGAAAAACTGAGGCAGAAGAACAGATAAGTGACCTGTAAGACAGAATGGTAGAAATAACAGATGCAGAGCAGAATAAAGAAAAAAGAATGAAAAGAAATGAGGACAGTCTCAGAGACCTCTGGGACATGAAATGCACCAATATTCGAATTATAGGGGTCCCAGAAGAAGAAGAGAAAGGGAAAGGGCCTAAGAAAATATCTGAACAGATTATACTCAAGAACTTCCCTAACATGGGAAAGGAAATAGCCACCCAAGTCCAGGAAGCACAGAGAGTCCCATACAGGATAAATCCAAGGAAAGACATGCCAAGACACATGTTATCAAGCTAAAAAAACTTAAATACGAAGAAAAAATATTAAAAGCAGCAAGGGAAAAGCAACAAATAAACTACAAGGGAATCCCCATAAGGTTATCAGCTCATTTTTCAGCAGAAACACTGCAGTCAAAAAGGAGTGGCAGGACATATTTAAAGTGATGAAAGGGAAAAACCTACAACCAAGACTACTCTACCCAGCATGGATCTGATCCAGATTTAATGGAGAAATCAAAAGCTTTACAGACAAGCAAAAGCTAAGAGAATTCAGCACCACCAAACCAGCTCTACAACAAATGCTAAAGGAACTCTCTAGGCAGGAAACACAAGAGAAGACCTACAAAAACAAAACAATTAAGAAAATGGTAATAGGAACATACATATCAATAATTACCTTGAATGTACATACATATCGATAATTACCTTGAATGTAAATGGATTAAATGCTCCAACCAAAAGACAAAGACTGGCTGAATGGACACAATAACAAGACCCGTGTATATGCTGTCTACAAGAGACCCACTTCAGACCTAGGGACACATACAGACTGAAAGTAAGGGGATGGAAAAAGATATTCCATGCAAATGGGAATCAAAAGAAAGCTGGAGTAGCAATACTCATACCACACAAGATAGACTATTATTTTTTTTTATTTTATTTTTTGGCTGTGCCGGGTATTACTTGCAGCAGGCAAGATCTTCGTTGCAGCATGCAGTATATTTAGTTGCAGCACACGTACTCTTCATTGCAGCATGCAGGCTTCTTTCTAGTTGTGGCACGCAGACTTCTCTCTAGCTGTGGTACATGGGCTCCAGGGTACGTGGGCTCTGTACTTGTGGCACACAGGCTCTGCAGTTGAGGCGTCCAAGCTCAATAGTTAAAGCATGCGGGCTTAGCTACCCCACGGCATGTGGGATCCTAGTTCCCCAACCAGGGATTAAACCTGCATCCCCTGCATTGGAAGGTGGATTCTCTACCACTGGACCACCAGGGAAGCCCGAAGAGAGACTTTAAAATAAAGACTATTACAAGAGAAAAGGAAGGACACTACACAGTGATCAAGGGATCAATCCAAGAAGAAGATATAAGAATTGTAAATATTTATGCACCCAACTTAGGAGTACCTCGATACATAAGGTAAATGCTAACAGCCATAAAAGGGGAATTTGACAGTAACACAATAATAGTGGGGGACGTTAACACTCTACGTACACCAATGGATAGATCAGCGAGACAGAAAATTAATAAGGAAACACAAGACTTAAATGACACATTAGACCAGATAGACTTAACTGACATTTATAGTACATCCCATACGAAAGCAGCAGAATACACTTTCTTCTCAAGTGCACACAAAACATTCTCCAGGAGAGATCACATCCTGGGTCATAAATCAAGTCTCAGTAAATTTAAGAAAACTGAAATCATATCAAGCATCTTTTCCAACCATAACACTATGAGATCAGAAATCAATTACAGGGGAAAAAATGTAAAAACCATAAACACATGGAGGCTAAACAATATGCAACTAAATAACCAAGAGATCACTGAATAAATTAAAGAGAAAATCAGAAAATAACAAGAAACGAATGACAACAAAAACATGACAACCCAAGACTTATGGGATGGAGCAAAAGTAGTTTCTAGGATGGAAGTTTATAGCAATACAATCTTACCTCAAGAAACAAGAAAAATCTCAAATAAACAACCTAAACTTACATCTAGAGCAACTAGAGAAAGAAGAACAAACAAAACCCAAAGTTAGTAGAATGAAAGAAATCATAAATACCATAGCAGAAATAAACGAAATAGAAAGGAAGAAAACAATAGCAAAAATCAATAAAACTAAAAGCTGGTTCTCTGAAAAGTAAACAAAATTGATAAACCTTTAGCCAGATTCCACAAGAAAAAAGGGAGAGGACTCAAATCAATAAAATTAGAAATGAAAAAGGAGAAGTTACAGCTGACACCGCAGAAATACAAAGGATCATAAGAGACTACTACAAGCAACTATATGCCAATAGAATGGACAACATGGAAAAAATGGACAAATTCTTAGAAAAGGACAACCTCCCAGGACTGAGCCAGTAAGAAATAGAAAACATAAACAGACAAATCACAAGTAATGAAATTGAAACTGTGATTAAAAATCTTCCAACCAACAGAACTCCAGAACCAGAAGGCTTCACACGCGAATTCTATCAAACATTTAGGGAAGAGCTAACACCTATTCTTCCCAAACTCCTGCAAAAATTGCAGAAGGTAGAACACTCCCAAACTCATTCTACAAGGCCACCATCACCCTGATAGCAAAACCAGACAAAGATATCACAAAAAGATAACTATGGGCCAATATCACTGATGAACATAGACACAAAAATCCTCAATGAAATACTAGCAAAATGAATCCAACAACACATAAAAAGGATCAAACACCATGATCAAGTGGTGTTTATCCCAGGGATGCAAGGATTCTTCAATAAACACAAATCAATGTGATACACCATATTAACAAACTGAAGAACAAAAACCATATGACCATCTCAACAGATGGTGAAAAGGCTTCTGACAAAACTCAACACACATTTATGATAAAAAAACTCTCCAGAAAGTGGGCATAGAGGGAACCTACCTCAACATAATAAAGGTCATATACAACAAACCCACACCCAACATTATTCTCAATGGTGAAAAACTGAAAACATTTCCTCTAAGATCAGGAACAAGACAAGGGTGCCCACTCTCACCACTATTTATTCAACATAGTTTTGGAAGTCTCAGCCATGGCAATGAGAGAAAAAAAAGAAATAAAAGAAATTCAAAGTGGAAAAGAAGAAGTAAAACTGTCACCATTTACAGATGATATGACACTATATATAGAAAATCCTAAAGATGCCACCAGAAAACTACTAGAGCTAATCAATGAATTTGGTAAAGTAGCAGGATACAAAATTAATGCACAGAAATCTCTTGCATTCCTATACACTAATGATGAAAAATCTGAAAGAGAAATTAAGGAAACACTCCCATTTACCATTGCAACAAAAAGAATAAAATATCTAGGAATAAACCTACCTAGGGAGACAAAAGACCTGTATGAAGAAAACTATAAGACACTGATGAAAGAAATTAAAGATGATACAAACAGATGGAGAGATATGCTATGTTCTTGGATTGGAAGAATCAACATTGTGAAAATGACTATACTACCCAAAGCAATCTACAGATTCAATGCAATCCCTATCAAACTACCACTGGCATTTTTCACAGAACTAGAACAAAAAATTTTACAATTTTTATGGAAATACAAAGACCCCGAAGAGCCAAATCAATCTTGAGAAAGAAAAACGGAGGTGGAGGAATCAGGTTCCCTGACTTCAGACTATACACAAAGCTACAGTAATCAAGACAACATGGTACTGGCACAAAAACAGAAATATAGATCAATGGAACAGGATAGAAAGCCCAGAGATTAAACCCACGCACCTATGGTCAACTAGTCTATGACAAAGGAGGCAAGGATACACAATGGAGAAAACACAGTCTCTTCAATAAGTGGTGCTAAGAAAACTGGACAGCTACATGTAAAAGAATGAAATTAGAACACTTCCTAACACCCTACAAAAGAAAAAAAAAAAACTCAAAATGGATTAAAGACCTAAATATAAGACTGCACACTATAAAACTCTCAGAGGAAAACAAAGGCAGAACACTCTGTGACATAAATCATAGCAAGATCTTTTTTGACCCACCTCCTAGAGTAATGGAAATAAAAACAAAAATAAACAAATGGGACCTAATGAAACTTAAACGCTTTTGCACAGCAAAGGAAACCATAAACAAGATGAAAAGACAACCCTCAGAATGGGAGAAAATATTTGCAAAGGAAGCAACTGACAAAGGATTAATCTCCAAACTATACATGCAGCTCATGGAGCTCAATATCAAAAAAAGAAAAAGCCCAATCAAAAAAATGGATGGAAGACCCAAATAGACATTTCTCCAAAGGAGACATACATATGGCCAACAGACACATGAAAAGATGCTCAACATCACTAATTATTAGAGAAATGCATATCAAAACTACAATGAGGTATCACTTCACACCAGTCAGAATGGCCATCATCAAAAAATCTACAAACAGTAAATGCTGGAGAGGGTGTGGAGAAAAGGGAACCTTCATGCACTCTTAGTAGGAATGTAAACTGATACAGCCACTATGGAGAACAGTATGGAGGTTCCTAAAAAAGGAAAACTAGAACTACCATACGACCCAGCAATCCCACTACTGGGCATATACCCTGAGAAAATCATATTTCAAAAAGACACATGCACCCCAATGTTCATTACAGCACTGTTTACAAAAGCCAGGACATGGAAGCAACCTAAATGTCTATCAACAGAGGAGTGGATAAAGAAGATGTGGTACATATATATACCATGGAATATTACTCAGCCATAAAAAGGAACAAAACTGGGTCATTTGCAGAGACATGGTTGGACCTAGAGAGCATCATATAGAGTGAAGAAAGTCATTAAGAGAAAAACAAATATCGTACATTAAGACATACATGTGGAATCTAGAAAAATGTCACAGATTATCTTATTTGCAAAGTTGAAAGAGAGACAGAGACGTAGAGAACAAATGTATGGATACCAAGGAGGAAAGGGTGGGGGCGGGAGGAACTGGGAGATTCAGATTGACATATATACACAATCGATACTATGTGTAGAATTGATAACTAATGAGAACATACTGTATCACACAGGGAACTCTACTTTATGCACTGCGGTAACGTAAATGGGAAGGAAATCCAAAAAAGAGGGGATATATGTATAAGTACAGCTGATTTATTTTGCTGTACAGTAGAAACTAACACAACATTGTAAAGCAACTATGCTCCAATAAAAACTAATTTAAAAATAAAATAAAATAAAATTTCTCCTAAGTATATACTTCTTAACAAGGTCTCTCCTCAAGAGAAATTATTTTACCAAAGCCTGCTGGGATTTTACCAGAGACTAACCAACCCCCAGGATGTAAAAACCCAACTCCAAAACCCTCTAGCCTTCCAATCTTTCCTAAGGGAGAAAAAACTGAGAAGCACTTGTGAAGGTCAGAGCCTAGGGGCACAAGCTCACTAAAAGACTGAGACCTAAACATAAGACTATGGAATACTTCCCCTCCCCAGACACCTCACAATAGGTTTCATCAATAGGGCTTTGGTATAATAAAAGGTAATACAACTGAAAGAACTTTGTGTTTCAGATGATATCTAAGAAGTCTCTCAAGAAAACAAAATAGATAAACAGCCAGACTCATCAAGAAAAAAAGGGAGAAGACTCAAATCAATAGAATTAGAAATGAAAAAGGAGAAGTAACAACTGACACTGCAGAAATACAAAAGATCATGAGAGATTACTACAAGCAACTATATGCCAATAAAATGGACAACCTGGAAGAAATGGACAAATTCTTAGAAATGCACAACCTGCCAAGAATGAATCAGGAAGAAATAGAAAATATGAACAGACCAATCACAAGCACTGAAATTGAAACTGTGATGAAAAATCTTCCAACAAACAAAGGCCCAGGACCAGATGGCTTCACAGGCGAATTCTATCAAACATTTAGAGAAGAGTTAAAACCTATCCTTCTCAAACTCTTCCAAAATATAGCAGAGGGAGGAACACTCCCAAACTCATTCTACGAGGCCACCATCACCTTGATACCAAAACCAGACAAGGATGTCACAAAGAAAGAAAACTACAGGCCAATATCACTGATGAACATAGATGCAAAAATCCTCAACAAAATACTAGCAAACAGAATCCAACAGCACATTAAAAGGATCATACACCATGATCAAGTGGGGTTTCTTCCAGGAATGCAAGGATTCTTCAATATACGCAAATCAATCAATGTAATAAACCATATTAACCAATTGAAGGAGAAAAACCATATGATCATCTCAATAGATGCAGAGAAAGCTTTCGACAAAATTCAACACCCATTTATGATAAAAACCCTGCAGAAAGTAGACATAGAGGGAACTTTCCTCAACATAATAAAGGCCATATATGAAAAACCCAGAGCCAATATCGTCCTCAATGGTGAAAAACTGAAACCATTTCCACTAAGATCTGGAACAAGACAAGGTTGCCCACTCTCACCACTCTTATTCAACGTAGTTTTGGAAGTTTTAGCCACAGCAATCAGAGAAGAAAAAGAAATAAAAGGAATCCAAATCGGAAAAGAAGAAGTAAAGCTGTCACTGTTTGCAGATGACATGATACTATACATAGAGAATCCTAAAGATGCTACCAGAAAACTACTAGAGCTAATCAGTGCATTCGGTAAAGTAGCAGAATCCAAAATTAATGCACAGAAATCTTTGGCATTCCTATACACTAATGATGAAAAACCTGAAACTGAAATCAAGAAAACACTCCCACTTACCATTGCAACAAAAAGAATAAAATATCTAGGAATAAACCTACCTAAGGAGACAAAAGACCTGTATGTAGAAAATTATAAGACACTGATGAAAGAAATTAAAGATGATACAAATAGATGGAGAGATATACCATGTTCTTGGATGGGAAGAATCAACATTGTGAAAATGATTCTACTACCCAAAGCAATCTACAGATTCAATGCAATCCTTATCAAACTACCAATGGCATTTTTCACAGAACTAGAACAAAAAATTTCACAATGTGTATGGAAACACAAAAGACCCCGAATAGCCAAAGCAATCTTGAGAACGAAAATGGAGCTGGAGGAATCAGACGCCCTGACTTCAGACTATACTACAAAGCTACAGTAATCAAGACAGTATGGTACTTGCACAAAAACAGAAAGACAGATCAATGGAACAGGATAGAAAGCCCAGAGATAAACCCACACACATATGGTCACCTTATCTTTGATAAAGGAGGCAGGAATGTACAGTGGAGAAAGGACAGCTTCTTCAATAAGTGGTGCTGGAAAAACCGGACAGGTACATGTAAAAGTATGAGATTAGATCACTCCCTAACACCATACACAAAAATAAGCTCAAAATGGATTAAAGACCTAAATGTAAGGCCAGAAACTATCAAACTCTTAGAGGAAAACACAGGCAGAAGGAACACTCTACGACATAAATCACAGCAAGATCCTTTTTGACCCACCTCCTAGAGAAATGGAAATAAAAACAAAATAAACAAATGGGACCTAATGAAACTTCAAAGCTTTTGCACAGGAAAGAAAACCATAAACAAGACCAAAAGACAACCCTCAGAATGGGAGAAAATATTTGCAAATGAAGCAACTGACAAAGGATTAATTTCCAAAATTTACAAGCAGCTCGTGAAGCTCAATAACAAAAAAACAAACAACCCAATCCAAAAATGGGCAGAAGACCTAAATAGACATTTCTCCAAAGAAGATATACAGACTGCCAACAAACGCATGAAAGAATGTTCAACATCATTAATCATTAGAGAAATGCAAATCAAAACTACAATGAGATATCATCTCACGCCAGTCAGAATGGCCATCATCAAAAAATCTAGAAACAATAAATGCTGGAGAGGGTGTGGAGAAAAGGGAACATTCTTGCACTGCTGGTGGGAATGTGATTGGTACAGACACTATGGAGAACAGTATGGAGGGTCCTTAAAAAGCTACAAATAGGGCTTCCCTGGTGGTGCAGTGGTTGGGAGTCCGCCTGCTGATGCAGGGAACACGGGTTCGTGCCTCGGTCCGGGGGGATCCCACATGCCGCGGAGCGGCTAGGCCCGTGAGCCATGGCCGCTGAGCCTGCGCGTCCGGAGCCTGTGCTCCGCAACGGGAGAGGCCGCAACAGTGAGAGGCCCGCGTACCGCCAAAAAAAAAAAAAAAACAAAACAACAAAAAAAAAAACTACAAATAGAACTACCATATGACCCAGCAATCCCACTACTGGGCATATACCCTGAGAAAACCATAATTCAAAAAGAGTCACGTACCAAAATGTTCACTGCAGCTCTATTTACAATAGCCCGGAGATGGAAACAACCTAAGTGCCCATCATCAGATGAATGTATAAAGAAGATGTGGCACATATATACAATGGAATATTACTAAGCCATAAAAAGAAACAAAATTGAGCTATTTGTAATGAGGTGGATAGACCTAGAGTCTGTCATACAGAGTGAAGTAAGTCAGAAAGAGAAAGACAAATACCATATGCTAACAAATATATATGGAATTTAAGAAAAAAAAATGTCATGAAGAACCTAGGGGTAAGACAGGAATGAAGACACAGACCTACTAGAGAACAGACTTGAGGATAGGGGGAGGGGGAAGGGTGAGCTGTGACAAAGCGAGAGAGAGGCATGGACATATATACACTACCAAACATAAGGTAGACAGCTAGTGGGAAGCAGCCGCATAATACATGGAGATCAGCTCAGTGCTTTGTGACTGCCCGGAGGGGTGGGATAGGGAGGGTGGGAGGGAGGGAGATGCAAGAGGGAAGAGATATGCGAACATATGTATATGTATAACTGATTCACTTTGTTATAAAGCAGAAACTAACACACCATTGTAAAGCAATTATACCCCAATAAAGATGTTAAAAAAAGAAACCCAAATAAAAAGGACACCAAAGCAAACGTTAGCCTTTGCTAAACAAACAGTAGACACAGCCTAACCCCTAGCAGATAAACATAAAACCTCATACTAAAGACCTTTCTCTCAGTACGTTTTACCCATTTGGTTAATTTTATGTGTCAACTTGGTTAAACCACTCTCCCCATGATAACCAGTTGTTTTTTGTTTTTTGGGTTTTTTTGCGATACGCGGGCCTCTCACTGTCGTGGCCTCTCCCGTTGTGGAGCATAGGCTCCGGACGCGCAGGCTCAGCGGCCATGGCTCACGGGCCTAGCCGCTCCATGGCATGTGGGATCTTCCCGGACCAGGGCACGAACCTGTGTCCCCTGCATCGGCAGGCGGACTCTCAACCACTGCGCCACCAGGGAAGCCCAAATAACCAGTTTTTAATCAAACACCAATCTAGATGTTGCTGTGAAAGTGTTTTGTAGATGTGATTAACATTTAAATCAGTAGACTTTGAGTAAAGCAGATAACGCCTCCATAATGTGAATGGGTCTCATACAACCAATTTAAGACCTTAAAAAAAAAGAACTAATCCTCTGAGGGGGAAGGAATTTTGCCTCCGGAATGCTTTTGGGTTCAGCTGCAATATCAACTCTTCCCTGGGTCTCCAGTTTGTTATGCAGAATTTAGATTTGCCAGCCCACAACTATCAATACATGAAACAATGCCTTAAAATCAACTTCTCAGTCTCTCTCTGTCTCTCTCTCATATCTTTATTTATCTATCTATCTCTACACACACACACAAACACACACACTATTAGTTCTGTTTCTCTGGAGAATCCTATTACAGACTTTGTTCCTGTTTAGGACTTCAGTCTTAAAATTGCAAGCACTTGGATTCTGCCAATGACCTGAATAAGCTTAGAAGGAGATTCTTCCCAAATTAAGCCTCCAGATGAAAACATAACCCAATCGAAAACTCAATTACAATCGAGATAATGAGCAGAGGACCCACCTAAACTATGCCCAGACTCCTGACCCACAGCAATTTAATAAATGTGTACATTCTTTTAAGGCTTTAATTTGTTATACAGCAGGAGAAAAACTAATGTACCACAAGATATTTTCCTGAAGAATTTATAATATAAAATAATGGAGAAAATGGTTATGAAACATAAACACTGGAAATCTTGACAATATAAAAAAAATACAACCAACAATGCTAAGAACAGGAAATTAAGTCCTCCAATTACTCTCTTTAAGTTCACTTCAAAATGGAGGAGAAAGGATGAATAAGTAAAAATTTGCTAATTTTCTCATTTTCTTTTTACAGTATGCAGTTGAAAGATACTATCCATATTTTTTAGAATATGTTAGCATCAAGATGTATAGTGTTCAAAGACAAGTATCACATGATATCACTTATATGTGGAATCCAAAAGAATGACACAAATGAACTTATTTGCAACACAGAAACAGACTCACAGACATAGAAAGCAAACATTGTTACCAAAGGGAAAAGGGAGGGCTGGATAAATTAGGAGTTTGGGACTAACAGCTACACACCACTATATATAAAGAAGATAAACAACAAAGACCTGCTGTATAGCACAGGGAACTATATTCAATATCTTATAATAACCTATAGTGGAAAATAATCTGAAAAAGAATATATATACATATATGTATACACACATATATATAACTGAATCACTTTGCTATATACCTTAAGCTAACATAAGATTGTAAATCAACTATACTTCAATTTTAAAAAGTATAGTGTTAAATATTATATATAAAATAATAAATTTAATCACAAGAAGAACTGATACAGACCCTAAACCTTCCAAATTATCAACGTAAGAGTGCATGCACATATACACACACACACAAATGAAGAGAAGACAGATATGTGGCAAATTTTAAAAAGACAAAGAAAATACTAAAGCAGAAAGCATAAGGTCAATCAGAGAACAAAGATCAAATAAGTATATCAGATCTTACGCAGATGGAATAAACTTATCTTTAAAAAGCGTAAAGACGTAAATAGTATATACAAGAGATTCATCTAAATATGCAATGTTAAAGGATGAACAAATATATAACAAATTTAACTGAAAGAATGCTGGAGGAAAGATAATAGTTTAAGAAGAAAATTAAGATATAATCTGAATGACTAAAGATGAAAAAATCAGAATAAATGTATTAAATCTTGTTATCTTCTTGATCTCATGGTCTCCACCTTCAACTAGAATTCTGTTAACTAAATTAAGTCTCCTTATATTGTGTATTTTAATTTCCTTCTCCACTACTTTCAAATATTTTGCCTAACATTTTTTAAATGCAAAAATTTCTTTCTCTGCACTGTTAAATTTCCTCATTTGTTTCCACTACTTTCTAAGAATTCAGTGATCTCTTAAAATGTCATATACCATTCCACTTGTGTTGCTTTCTAAAATCACTAAAAACTTCGTGATTGTTGAATTTAATATTTTTTCACAAACCCCATGAATTTTGTAACATTTTACATTAACCACCTTTTGTTTCTTGAAACTGTCCTCTCTCAATTCATGACATATGATATTATACTTCTCTCTTTCTACTTCTCTGAACAGTCTTTGCATCTCTTTAACCGAAACTTGTTCTTCCTCTCACCCATTAATAATATCAGCAAATATCTAGTTCTTAGAATTCCGTTTAAAGTCTTCCCTCTAACTATAACATTAGATATCTATATATCAAGGAGAAAACTCCTTCCCAAGGATCCATGCTTTCAATCGTTTGCTTAAAAATCTCTAAATGGAATTCCCACCAATAACTAAAACACAAATTGTCTAAAAGAAGCTCAGAAGTCATCCTCACAGTAAGTTGTACCTCTTTATAATAACCCTCTTTCTGACAACAACGCCACTGCTCTCCTGGATTCTCCAGGCTGAAAACCTAAGAGTCACTTTCAAATTACTGTCAGTTCCTTATGGTTCTAATTTACATATCTTTAATTCTTGCAAAACTAATAGTTCAGGTTCATGTTATTACTCTTATACTATGAAATAATCTTCTTACAGATCATTCTACTTTCTGCTTTTCTTTTTCTAATTGTATACTGGATTATCAGTTTTATTTTCAGAGATTACAGATTAATTAACTTAAGTGAATGAAAAGCTTAGATAGATTCCTTTGGCCTGTAAGTCTAACTACTTCATTCGAGCAATAAAGGCCTTTCTTTAATACAGGTCCAATATAATATTCATCTTAGCCTACACTGCTACATATTATCTATGAAACAAACTATAAATTTCAGTATCACCCAAACATACTCTACACTCCCACCTTCAAGAATTTTGCCTGATGTTCACCATGGACAAATCCTCCTATAATCTCTACCTATTAAAACCATTTGAATACCTTAAGACCTCTCCACAGAATTTAATCTCTCCTTCCTTTGAATCTTTATAGCACTCTGCTTGTGATTCTCTCATGGCACTTAAAATACATTGGTTTTATTCAATTTAAGTCACCCATTTAAAAATATTCAAAGAGCATCTATTATAAATCAGGCAATATGGTAAATATTAGATGTTGGGTATACAAGGGTCCCCACCCTCACAGAACCTTAATCTAATGTAGCAGAATATGGTTACTTGCACCTCACTTTTATCCCCACCCTACTGCACATAGAGACTTAGAAATCATTAAAGGCAAGAAATTTAACTCTGAATTTTCCACAGTACCATCACAAGATAATGTCTACATTTAATACAGCAATTTGTTGAATTAAACTGAAAATATACCCTGTAGAAAGTGACAACCATTATTGTACAAAAGTATACATGGTTTAGGCTAAGAAATTAAAGGCCCTAGAAAACAAATTAGGTGCCTAAAAAACAAATAATTTCTCTCATGGGCATTTAATATTTTATGAGCTAAACGATTCTACTCAAAAAGTAAATAGTGAAATAATATCTACCCAAGGAAAAGGAAGTAGAAAAAGAATTTAGCAAAGACAAAAGAAAAATATATTGTCATTTAAGAAAGTCAACATTTTTTATAATGTTACGCTATTACTATCTAGACCTGGTAAACTAAGCATTCCCTAAAGCATTGCAAACTTAATGCCAAAGGATATCAAAAAGAGTGCCAAAATCCATTCTCCTCCACAGAACAGACCTGTGACTGAGGAAGACATTGCTCAGCCTGGATCTACATTTTCCCAAATCCCCTGAATCTTGCGGTGGCCATGACTGGTTTTTCTCAATGAAATGCTGGTACAAATGATGTTTGCCACTTCCAAGTCTTAACATTGTATTTATTAGGCAGCTTAGACTAGCCTAATTAATATACGAGGCATATGGCAATAATTATCTATATTAAAATTCATTTGGATATTGTTTGATATTCGAGTGGCAAATACAACTGTTTTTTCCCAAAATAAACTAAAAAGTTATTTTTAAAATTTTATCACTATAGCACCAATTATGACATTTTCATAAGGAAAATACAATGCTGGAAAAGGTATAAATTTCAAATTTATATGTCATATAGGAATCTATATTCAATTTTAGAACAAGTTTATATGGATGTAGAGAATGAACAAATTATTTAATCTTTTACCTACATTAACTTCCATTTTTAGTCCTTTAATAAAACAACTTAATAACAATAACCAACCTTAGATGAAAGTTCTCATGATTGTTTAATTGGCTAGGAAGGAAAATAGAGTAAGAAGTCGGAAGAGCATAGGTGCCAGAAAGAACCTTCATTTAATCTAGAAAATACAGATAATTTAGCCTATAAAGAGCTACTGGGTATAAAATGAATTTAAATATTATATCATGATATAGGCCATTCTTAAATTTCTTTCACCTTTATTTTTAAGATGTTAATACCTTGAAGATTATTCCTGGAAGCAATGACCACATGAATTTTTGTAGTGATAATATACTGAGTATATAATTACATATAATTTAAAATATATAGTTATATATAATTGTATAATTACAATTATAGAAGTGCATAATTTGAAAATGCAAGTTTTCAAAAGATCAAATAGAATCATCCCAGTTGTTAAATCTTTTCTACAAATTAAACCGTTTTAAAATTTCTAAGTTTCAGAAGTGAATGATAATTGCTAAAAAAAAAAAAAGCAGATTTCAACAAAAAGTGATTGATAGTTACTACTATAAAATTACAATATCATCTTAAGAGTTTTATTGTATATATAACATAGTCTATTAATTCAGAAAACAAAGAATAACTGACTAAAGTACTATAGTAACCTGACTATAGTAATAGCTTGACATAAAGACCCTGATATTCTTTATGAACATTATTGCAAAAAATTTTTTTAATATTTGTAAAGACCTACTACCTGGAACAAATATTATAAATTTAGTATTTTCTGTTGTAACACCAACCTGTTCCAATTCTTCTATTTTAGCATCCTTGACTTGCAGAATTTCTAAAACTTTTCTGTCTTTTGCTTCAGATTTCTGTTTTTCTCTAGAAACAAAAAATATATATATTAAAATTTTATTAGTCATAATTGGTAGCCAATTCTTTAAATTTTCACATCCTGATAATGATTATCACATTAAAATATAGAAAATTAAATTATCAGAAGTTGACAGCCCTTTCAGAATTCATCAGAAACCATATGGCAAGTGACAACAACTTACAACTGCTGACAACTAAGACAACTTCATACTAAAAAAAAGTTTAGTTTCTATATTTAGATGTATTACAAAACATATTAAAACACATTTAATCTTGATTATAACAGCCACTATATCATAAATTTAAAATAATTACTGAATATGTCAATATGCTCTTGTTAATGTAAACGCTTTATATATGCAATTATGTTAAGAATAAAATAGTTATCATTTTTTAAGTAAAAGCCTCAAAAGAGAGAAAACTAAAGACTTACTAATAACCAACATTAAATAAATGGGGGGGACTTCCCTGGCGGTCCAGTGGTTAAGACTCTGCACTTCCAATGCAGTGCACACAGGTTCAATCCCTGGTCGGGTAACTAACATCCCACATGCCGTGGGGTGTGGCTAATAAATAAATAAATAAATGGGGGAGAACTGTATTGGGTGTTCAGTTATATATATTTTTAAACTTTAAAAATAGGTAAAATAAATGAAATCTGTACCTAAATCACTCATGAATCACAAAGTATACAGGTAGGAAGAAAGAAAGAACCCTTATTTAAGAAAGAGTGAGATGAAGCAAAGGAGTTTAGAAGGCACAGGGGATATTAGAATTAAGAGACACCAATCATAAAAGCATACCACTGCTGGTGACCAAGATGGCAGAGTAGGAAGACCCTGAACTCACCTCCCTCCCTGGACAACATGAAAATTACAACTACTTATGAAGCAACTATTTATGAGAGTAAACTGAAGACTAGCAGAAAAGATACTCCACAAATAAAGACATGAAGAAACCACAATAAGATGGTTAGGAAGGGTGGAGACACAATATAGTCAGGATCCACACTCCAGGATTGGTGGCCCCCAACTGGGAGGATAATCACAATTTTAGAGGTCTTCTCCAAAGAGCAAGGGATCTGAGTGCCATGTCAAGCTCTCCAGCCCAGATATCCTACACCAAGATGATGATACCACAGAACATCTGGCTTTGAAAACCAGTGGGGCTCATGTTCAGGAGAGCTGGAAGCTATAGGAAACAGAGATTCCACCTTTAAAAAGCATGCACAAAATCTCACATAATCCAAGTTCCAGTGCAGAGGCAGCGGTATGAAAAGAGTCTGGATCAGATCCACTTGCTGGTCTTGGAGAGCCTCCTGGAGAGGCAAGAGGCAACTGACACCCCCTGGGGGACAGAGATGCTGGTGGCAGCCATTTTGGGGGACTTGTTCTACTGCAATAACACCAGCACTGGCAAGTACCATTTTGGAATCCTCCCTCTACCCTACTAGCACCAGGGGACTTGGCACCCACCTGTGGGCTAGCACCAGCTGTAAATCACCCCAGGCTGCACAGACAGCTATGCAAGGACCCAGCCCCAGGCTCCCTTGGGCATACAGCCAATGACACAGAAAACCTACCTTTTTCTCCAGCAGGCCTACAGCCACTGCATGAGGCACAGCCTCACAGCCAGTTGGGCCAGGGGCCAGCTCTGCCTAACAACATATCCACAGTAGTTGGCCCCACCATAACAGAAGGGTACATGCTGCCAACATAAGGAGAACCCCTAGAGCACAAAGCTCTGGTGATGAGAGGGGAGTGTGCTACTGGACCCCATGGAGTGTCTCCTACATAAGGCTACTTCTCCAAATTGGGAAATGTAACTGACTGACCTAACATACAGAAATAAACATAGAGAATAGGGCAAAATGAGGAAACAGAGAAATATGTTCCAAACAAATAAATAACACAAAACCTCAGAAAAAAAAAGAACTAAACAAAGTGGAGATAAACAATCTAACTGAAAAAGAGTTCAGTAATGATCAAAAAGAGGTTCAATGAACTAGGGAGAAAACTGGATGAACACAGTGAAAATTCCAACAGGAGTTTAAAAATATAAAGAAAAACCAAACAAGAGCTGAAAAATACAATAACTGAAATAAAAGATACAGTAGAAGAAATCAACAGTAGATCAGATGATACAGAGGAAAGGATCAGCACCTGGAAGACAGAGTAGTAGAACTCTCCCAAGCAGAAAAGAAAAAAAGAATTTTTTAAAAGGAAAATAGTTTAAGAGACCTTTAGAACAACATCAAGCATACTGACATTTGCATATAGGGGTGGCAGAGGAGAAGAGAGAGACAAAGTAGCAGGGAACTCATTTGAAGAAATAATACCAGAAAAATTCCTTAACCTGGGGAATGAAACAGACATCCAAGGCCAGGAATCATAGAGACTCCCCAAAAAGATGACCCCAAAGAGGTCCACACCAAGACACATCATAATTAAAATGGCAAAAATTAAAATAAAAGACTCTTACAAGCAGCAAGAGAAAAGCAACCTGTTAAGTACATGGGAACTAACATAGGCTATCAGCTGACTTTTCAGCAGAAACTCTGCAGGCCAGAAGAGAGTTACACAATATATTCAAAGTGATGAAAGGAAAAAGTCTACAACCAAGAATACTCTACCTGGCAAGGCTATCATTCAGATTTGAAGGAAAGATAGAGTTTTACAGACAAGCAAAAGCTAAAAGAGTTCAGCACCACTAAAATGGCTTTTCAAGAAAAGTTAAAGGAACTTCCATAAGCAGAAAAAAAGGCCACAACTAGAAATATGAAAATTATGAAAGAAAAATCTCACTGGTGAAGATAAATATACAGTAAAGGTAGTACATCAGTCACTGATAAAGCTAGTAGGAAGGTTAAAAGACATAAATAGTAAAATCATCTATATCCATACTAAGTAATTATTATAATATGTAAAGGATACAAAAAGAAGTAAAACATGACATCAAAAACATTAAAGTGGGGATGGGTGGAGTAAAAATGTAGGGTTGTTAGACTGTATTGAACTTAAAGAGATCACCAACTTCAATTAATCACATATATATAGGTTGTTATATATGAACCTCATGGTAAACACAAATCAAAAACATATACCAAATACACAAACAAAAAAGAGAAAGGAACCCAAACATAACATTAAAGATTGTCATCAAATCATAAGGGAAGAGAGCAAACAAAAGAACAAGAAGAGAATGAACAAAAAAGACCTACAAAAACAATCCCCAAACAAGTAACAAAATGGCAATAAATACATAGCTATTAAATAATTACTTTAAATGTAAATGGACTAAATGCTCCAGTCAAAAGACAAATAGTGGCTGAATGGACACAAAATAAGTTCTATATCTATGCTACCTACAAGACTCACTTCAGATGTAGATACAGACTAAAAGTGAGGGGATGGAGAAAGGAATTCCATTCAAATGAAAACAGAAACAAAGCTGGGGTAGCAATACTTATATCAGACAAAATAGACTTTAAAGACTGTAACAAGAGACAAGGAAGGAAATTACATAATGATCAAGGGATCAACCCAACAAGAAGATATAATAATTGTAAATATACATGCACAAAGCATAACAGCACCTAAATACATAAAGAAAATATTAAGAAACATAAAGGAAGAAACTGACAGTAACACAATAACAGTAAGGGATTTTAACACAGCACTAATATCAATGGACAGATCATATAGACAGAAATCAATAAAGAAACACTGGCCTTAAATGACACATTAGACCAGATGTAATTCATCAATATATATAGAACATTCCATCCAAAACTGACTCATTAAGAAAAAAAGAGAAATGGCCCAAATAAATAAAATCAGAAATGGGAAAGGAGAAGTGAAGACCAGCACCATAAAAATACAAAGGATCATAAAGGTTACTGTGGACAATTATATGCCAATAAAATGGACAACCTAAAAGAAGGAGACAAATTCCCAGAAATATACAGGCTCCTATGACAATCAGGAAGAAACAGAAAACATAAACAGACCAATTAACAGTAATGGAATTCAATCAGTAATCAAAAGACTCCCCACAAACAAAAGTCCAGGCCCAGGCAGCTTTACAGGTGGATTCTACCAAATATTTAAAGCAGAGTTAACACATAGGCTTTTCAAACTATTCCAAAAAACTGCAGAGGGAGGAATGCTTCCAAACTCATTCCACAAGGCCAAGATCACCCTGATACCAAAACCAGACAAAGACAAAAAAAGAAAATTAGAGGATTTTTTGTTGAAAATCCTCAACAAAATATTAGCAAACCAAGTTCAACAATACATTAAAAGGATCACACACCACGATCAAGTGGGATTTATCCCAGGGATGCAAGGATGGTTCAATACCCAAAAATCGATGTGATACACCACCTTAACAAACTGAAGAATAAAAATCATATGATCATCTCAGTAGATGCAGAAAAAGCTTTTGACAAAATTCAACACCTATTTACAATAAAAACTCTCCAGAATGTGGAAGTAGAGGAAACTTACCTCAACATAGTAAAGGCCATATATGACAAACCCACAGCCAACATAATACTCAAAGGTAAAGAGTTGAAAGCATTTCCTCTAAGACCAGAAACAAGACAAGGATGCCTACTCTCAGCACTTCATTCAAAATAGTATTAGAAGTCTTAGCCACAGCAATCAGACTAGAAAAATAAATAAATAAAACAAATCCAAATTGGAAAGTAAAAAGTAAAACTGCCACTGTTTGCAGATGCCATGATACTATAGAAAATCCTAAAGAAGCTACAAAAAAAACTTAGAACTAATAAATGAATTCAATAAAGTTACAGGATACAAAATCAACATACAGAAATCAGTTGTATTTCTATACACTAACAAGTAACTATCAGAAAGGGAAATTAAGAAAAAATCCCATTTACAATTGCATCAAAAAGAATAAAATACCTAGGAATAAATCTAACCAAAGAGGTAGAAAACTCATACTAGGAAAACTATAAGACACTGATGAAAGAAATTTAAGGTGACCCAAATAGATGAAAAGATATACCACCATGTTCTTGGACTGGAAGAATCAATGTTGTTAAAATGACCATACTACCCAAGGCAATCAACAATGTAATACCTATCAAAATACCAATGGCACTTTTCACAAAACTAGAACAAATAATTCTACAATTTGTATGGAAACACAAAACAACCCTGAATAGCCATAGCAATCTAGAGAAAGAAGAACAAAGCTGAAGGTATCACACTCTCTGATTTCAAACCATAATACAAAGCTAGAGTAATCAAAACAGTATGGTACTGGCACAAAAACAGACACATAGACCAATGGAACAGAATAGAACCCTAAAGTAAACCCACGTTTATGTGGTCAATTAATCTATAACAAATGAGGAAAGAATATGCAATGGGGAAAAGTCAACCTCTTCAATAAATGGTATTGGAAAAACTGGACAGCTACATGCAAAAAAAAAAGAAAAAAAAATCTAACTGGACCACTTTATCACACCGTAAAAAAAAATCTCAAAATGGATTAAAGACTTAAATAAAAGACCTGAAACCATAAAACTGCTAGAAGAAAACCTAGGCACTATGTTCTCTGACATCAGTCACAGCATATTTTTTTGGATCTGCCTCCTCAGGCAAGGCAAACAAAAGCAAAATTAAAAAATGGGACTACATCAAACTCAAACACTTTTGCACAATGAAGGAAACAATCAACAAAACAAAAAGGAAGCATACTAAATAGAAGAAGATATTTACAAACAGTATATCTGATGATAAGGGGTTAATATCCAAAATATACCAAGAATTCATACAACTGAACACCAGAAAGAAAAAAACAAAAACAAAAAATGATAAAAAATAGGCAGATGACCTGAATAGACATTTTTCTAAGAAGACATGTAGGTGACTAACAGACACATGAAAAGATGCTCAACATTGCTAATCATAAGGTAAATGCAAATTAAAACCACAATGACGTACCACCTCACACCTGTCAGAATGGCAATCATCAAAAAGACAACAAATAGCAAGTATTGGTGAGGATGTGCACTGCTGGTGGGGATGTAAACTGGTGCAGCCACTATGAAAAACAGGATGGAGGTTCCTCAAAAAATTAAAAAAGTTTAAAATAGAACTGCCATAATGATCCAGCAATTTCACTTCTGGGTATTTACTCAAAGAAAACAAAAACACTAGTTCAAAAAGGTATAAGCATACTAATGATCATTGTAGCATTATTTACAATAGCCAAGGTATGGAAGCAACCTAAGTGCCCATCAGTAGATGAATGGATAAAGATGTGGTATATATACACAATGGCATATTTCTTAAGTATAATAAAATGAAACCTTGCCATTTGCAACAACATGAATGGATCTAGGAGGAATTATGCTAAATGAAATAAGTCAGACAGAGAAAGACAAATACCATATGAATTCACTTATATGTAACATCTGAAAAAAAGAAGAAAAAAAAAACACAAACAGAACAAGACAGAAGAAGACTCATAGATACAGAGAATAAATGGGTAGTTGCCAGAGAAGGAGGGAAGGCAAATAGGTGAATTGGATTAAGAGGTACAAACCTCCAGTTATAAAATAAATAAACCACAGGGATGCAACATACAGGATAGAGAATAGGGTAAATAAGAGTGTAATAATTTTGCATGGGGACAGTTGATTACTAGACTTATCATGATCATCCCATAATGTATATAAATGTTAAATCACGATGTAGTCCACCTGAAACTAATATAATATTATCTGTCAAGTATATTTCAATTAAAAAACAAAAAAAGCACACCACTAAAGGAGATAGATGCAGATGGCATAATAATACATTAAAAATTTTTAAATTAGACTTCCAATAAGTTAGCATAGTAAGTTCACACTTTGAGGCTCTTCTATATTCTCTAAATTACAGTATTAATAGAAAAACATAAAGCACAAAAAATTAAGGAGACACAGTCACATCTGAGGATCACAAACTAAACAGAAGTACAATGCTATGAATGGGGATGAAGCTGCTGTCTGCTGTCCAGATCCAGATGCAGGCTAAGGTGGAAAGGAGGCTGGCTCCTAGAGACAACAGGGAATAAACATGTCCTGCTCAATAAGTAGAAGCATAGCCAGGCCCATTGTTTTAAATCAGAGACTGGGGTGGAATTCCCATCACCTGAAAGAAGGCTGAAAAAACTTCTGCCCATCCTTGCCTGGAATTAAGGCTTACATGAAAGTCTATAAAGGCAAAAGTTTATAGATACAGCATCCAATCACAGGCTGAGCCAAAGCACCCCACAGCTCATGTACTAAGTATAGTAAATCCTCTGTTGTACTGTTGGCTAAGAGCCCCAAACTACCAATATAAAACCTATTTCAGGATGCGGGATTGCAGTGAGGGTGACAATTTAGTGACAATAACAAAATTTCTAGAGAAAAAAGCATTAGAAAAGGAGGAGTAGTGGGGAAAGAGGAGGATGAGAACCATAACAGCAACCCTCTCACACAAGATGTGATCACAGACAAAAAATCCAAAACACATTAAGAAAAAACATGCTCTACACACAAACACAAAACATGCATGCACTAATGCAATAATGTGAAGCAATCATTCTAGACAAATGAAAACATTAGAACACTCTGAAAAAGATTTTTAAATAAGTATCTTTAAAGACATAAAATAATGACTAGAATTATAAACAAAAACATGAAATAAAACAAAAACAAGTAGATCTAAACAATCTGTTAGAAACCTTGAAAATACGGGACTTCCCTGGTGGCGCAGTGGTTAAGAATCTGCCTGCCAATGCAGGGGACACGGGTTCGAGTCCTGGTCCGGGAAGATCCCACATGCCGCAGAGCAACTAAGCTTGTGCACCACAACTACTGAGCCTGTGCTCTAGAGCCCGCAAGCCACAACTACTGAGTCTGTGTGCCACAACTACTGAGCCTGCGTGCCACAACTACTGAAGCACACGTGCCTAGAGCCCGTACTCCACAAGAGAAGCCACTGCAACGAGAAGCCAGTGTACCACAATGAAGAGTAGCCCCAGCTCGCCACAACTAGAGAAAGCCCTCAACAACGAAGACCCAACGCAGCCAAAAATAAAATGAACAATTTTTTTTAAAATAGAACTTCATTAAAAAAAAAAAACTTTGAGGGCTTCCCTGGTGGCGCAGTGGTTGAGAGTCCGCCTGCCGATGCAGGGGACACGGGTTCGTGCCCTGGTCCGGGAAGATCCCACATGCCGCGGAGCGGCTAGGCCCGTAAGCCATGGCCGCTGAGCCTGTGCTCCACAACGGGAGAGGCCACAACAGTGAGAGGCCCGCATACCACAAAAAAAAAAAAAAACTTTGAAAATAAAAATTATGATCAACGAATCAAAAAACAATTAAATGGGTTAAGCTCAAAATAGACACAAGAAGAGAATTAGTGAAAAGGAGGATAGTAATGATGGATTTATCCAGAATACTGCATAGAAAAACAATGAGATGAAAAATATGAAGCCACAGTTAAGACATGTAGGTTTTAACTGGGATACTCCAACATATGCCTAAAGAGTTTTAGAAGTAGATAATAGTGGGATGAAAGATAAAGCAATATTTTTAGGAGATAATTGCTGAGAATGTTACAGAAATAGAGTTCTCGGACTAAAAGAGTACCCAACAAAACAAATACCAACCCCCAAATCCGTATCTACATTCCATCAGAATTTACTGAGCACTCATTATATGACAGGCACTCTCCTAGGGACCAGGGATACTGCAGTGAACAAAATAAACCAAGTGGTTGCCTTCATGGAATTAACATTCTAGTTTATGGATATTGAAAATAAATGATAAATAAGTGAATACATAATATGTTAATTGGCTATAGGTATAATAAGGATAATGAACTAGGGTAACAGAGAAAGAGATGCTTAGCTTTAGAGAACTGGGGAGTAAAAGGAAGGTTGCATGTTGCTACTGATTAACAAATAACTGTCCTTAAAGGTGGTATTTGGGTAGAGACTTAAAGGAAGGAAGTGAGAGACATGGGGCTCTCACAGAAGAGTTTTCCAAGCCACGGGACCTGTAACAAGTGCAAAGCACTGAGGCAAGAGCATAACTCAAGGAACAGCAAACTTAAACTGACTCTAGTCCCTCATGCAAGCGCATGCCCTAGAGATAGCAGCTTGCAGAGTCACAAGTAAATTTAAGTCCCTGATATGACTTTCCCAATAGCCCTTGATCAGTAGTCTCCCCTGTGTTCCAATGCCTTTCCCTTATGTGCCCCTTAGATAAGACACCCTGTGGGGCTTACCTGAAAGTACTCCACCCATAAACTTTAATAAAGGCATGTACCCCAGGTCTGTCCTTCTCTGTCTGCACTCTGCCTTGATCTCCCCGTGTTGTCCCTTGAAGCATGCCAAGTACTTCCTCCAGGACCTCTGAGTAATAAATTTTTCTATTTCAATTTCTCTTCTGATCTGTTGTTGAACCATGGCTCACCATCCACAATCCTGTGCTCTACTTAACAAGTATTAATTTAACAAATTTATAACAGCTACCAGCTGAGAGTGAGAATGAGAAACAAAGTGTTAGAAGTTGGGAATTCCCTGGTGGTCCGATGGTTAGGACTCGGCACTCTCACTGCTGAGGCCATGAGTTCAATCCCTAGTTGGGGAACTAAAATCCCATAAGCCATATGGTGTGGCGAAAAACATTTTTTTTTAAAGATTAAAAAAGAAGTTGACAAGTGAGTAAGCATAAAATAGTCTTCTAGGATACTGGGATGGTAAGTGAGCCAGAAAACCAAAAAAAAAAAAAAAAACAGGACGACTACCAGGCAGTATTAAGCACTGAGGTTAATGGTCATAAATTTACATAAGACCAGTCATCATGGTTCAAAGTTTTTCTCTAGCCATGATCAGCCCTCTGGATGTAGGCACACAGTAGATGGAGAGTTGGAATAAACAACGTTTGAAATTCCACAAACATGTTATGACTACTAATTTTAGTGTTTGCACTTTATCCTGCTTTATTATTTTATTTCCTCTTTACCAAGCATTATCAGCACATTTAATGCATGATCACAATCCACTGTCTTCAACCAGGCTTTCTTTTTATTTGTTTCTTTTATTAACAGTGAAACTAAACATACTTTCAGAAATTAAAATACCTTTTCCCCCCTAATTTGCCATTGCCTGTCAATGTATCTACTATTTTATATCTTGCTATTTTTACTGATCTATAAAACTATTTTATATATTAAAAATACATACTTTTTATCACTTGTTACTAACATACAATTTCAAAATATCACTTGAAGTTTTAATTTACCATTATAAAATCATAACTATTGAAAAAGAATACTACATCCATTTAAGGTACAGTTGACCCATGAACAAGGCAAGTTTGAACTGCATATCTACTTATATGCGGATGTTTGTCAATAGTAACCACTACAGTACTATAGGGTCCATGGTTGGTTGAATCTGTGGATGCAGAGATACCAAGAATATGGAGGCCAACTATAAATTATACAGGGATTAACCCCTGGTTGCTCAAGGGTCAACTGTATATGGATCAGGAGAAAAATAACTTCAAATCCCAAAGGGCAGGGCATGATTGGGTTTAGCCAAGGACAAAGACCCAGGTTGAGACAGCCAAGATATTAATTCCAGTCAGAAACTTCCTCTGTAAATTCCTTCCTGAATATACATGAATCTATTTTTAACTTCCCAGGAATTAGTTTAATTTATGAGGATAAAGTCTTTCTAATCCACTCTTTTGTAACAAGCCTAAAAAATACCAACTCTTGTCAAAATAAATTCTGGTGGTCCTTATAAATGAGATAAGGATAAAATTAGACTATAGGCCACAAACCCCAAACAAAAGCATTATTACAGCTTCCAAATTAGCTTGGTACCAGAGCAATTATCTCCTACGACGCAAGTATGTACACACCTCATACTCTAATCCAGTGCTACTCAGTGTGGGTCACGAAAGAAATAGCATCAGCATCACCTAGGAACTTGTTAGAAATGCACCATCTTCCTCCCACCCTGAAGGTAGAAACTCCAAGGGTACAGCCCAGCAATCTGTGCTTAACAATAAGGTGCTATGGACTGAAAGTTTCATACCCATATGTTGAAGCCTTAATCCCCAATGTGAGGGTATCTGGAGGTAGGGCCTTTGGAAGGTCATGAGGGTAAGGCCCTCATGAACAGGATTAGTGACAGAGAGATTAGAGAGAAAGATGACCTCTCTCTCCAACATGTGAGGATGCTTCAAGAAGGCAGCTGTCTACAAGAGAGCTCTCACAAGGAATGGAGTTGGCAGGCAACTGGATATAGGACTTCCTAGCCTCCAGAACCATGAGAAATAAATGTTTGATGTTTAAGCCACCCAGTCTATGGTATACTGTTATAGCAGCCCGAACTAAGACACAAAGCCTCAAAAAATTCTGATATATACTGAAGTCTGAGAGTCACTGAAATAACAATAACTGACACATTTCTCAATAGATTAAGGTAAATAATATAATACTGAAAGTATAGGTCATAAATGAAATATGAATCTTCATATAAAATATAAACTTCAAAAATACACCTCAATGATATATTTTATAACAAAAAATTCCAAAATTCACTACTATGTTATAGTTTTGAAGTTGAAAAAAAATCGCAATTCAAACTCTATATAGAGATTTGTTCAGCAGCTCCTCCTGGTGGTATGGAATATCTAATATTTTCTTAACAGAAAAATGCCCCCAAGAGAAAACAATGCTACAATATGAATACACTATTTTTTACTTGGAATAACACAATGAAAAAAATTGCTCTGAGTTTAAAAATCACCAACCTATCTGGTCAATTCAATTAATGTATAGTCTATGTATTTACAAGACATTAAAAAAAGGTTCCTAAAAATAAAGACACTGTCAAGAAGTTGATGATGATCAATGACTGAGAAAAACTCCTGTTTAGCTAATTAGAACCACTGATGTGCAATAATGATGTGAGCTAAGAATATCTGCAGACTTCTTTAGGATGAAAAATGAAGTGAAGAGAGGCTGTCAAATTTGTACAAGTTTAAAGCTCCAATCACTTTTCCCAAGAGTACCACCCATTTAAGCATATAACATTGCTGTACTTAGCCACATGAATTACCATGCTAACTTTCTGCCATTTTTCTAGACTCAAAAATCTGAGAAATTATTCTAAATCATTAAGAAACAAAATTTTATTGTGTTATAGACCATGCCATATATTATACAATATGACAGGATCATACTTTCTGGGTTTGAGCCCATTTTTAATGAGATGTCAAAAATGAAATATTAGAGTCTAAAAGAAACATTTAACCATAAATGAGGCAATGATGTTGGTCTGAATTAGAAAACAAAGAAAATAAAAAACCAAAACTCACTGACATTGATTATTCTTAATTAACAGTAATGCACAAAATAAACATTGTACTAACATTTTCTTTCATTTAAGAACAGAATCTATTAAAATGTACATTTTATTCTTATTAACGGCTTTCCATTTAAATACATTCTCAATTTGTACTATGCGTTAGGATTCTAGAACAGTAACACTTATAAAAATGGAAGTTTAGGGAAATGAGAATTATACCATTACAAATTATTTATTCTTTTATCCACAAACTGTTTTATAACTATTTTCCTATTTTGAGTATGTATAATAAATTACTAGAATGGTATCTATGAATAATGTAATAAGAAAACTCAAAAAAGAGAAAAACCTGAAAACTTAACACAAATATTTTTCAAACATTTATTCCACAGTAAAAACAGCTATAGAAAAATCTCTTAATATTCTGAATGAAAACACATTACTAAGTCAACAGATCCTAATACACATAAAACCTCTGGTATAAAATATTTTAAAGGTTCAAGTATACTTGAAACATCTATTTTGGTCTTAAGATCACAACTTAATTTTTATTACATAATCCAGAATGCCTAACTACTGTATTTTGTTTTTCAATATAAAATATATATTTAAACTACAGGTGAAAGCCAAAACCTGTGCTAGAAGAGTCAGCCTGAGACATGAAAAATTATTCTTTTTTTCCCTGTTCAATCAGGTAGCTCCAAATTAGAACAAAGAAGAGAATTAGGCTACAACATCTGAATCTGAAAAATTATGGAGTACTGATGAACTCTTTAAACAAAGAAGCGATAACTTAATAGAACATAACAGTTTAGATTTGATACATGACTAAATAATACACCATTGTTTCAGATATCCTTATTCATTTAACATCATTTCTAAGTACACAAAGTTGAAACTCAAAATCTTTTCTATTTTATAGTTAGAAATTAAATGACTCTATTTAGTTCCTGATTTTCCTGTTCCTTTTTTTTTTAACCGCATGTCCAGTTACTTCTGCATATACTCAACATTTATTATCTAAAAAATCCATAAA
This sequence comes from Delphinapterus leucas, assembly GCF_059928025.1. Classification (NCBI taxonomy): domain Eukaryota; kingdom Metazoa; phylum Chordata; class Mammalia; order Artiodactyla; family Monodontidae; genus Delphinapterus; species Delphinapterus leucas. The sequence goes on from NC_143134.1 coordinate 58,883,627, forward strand.
AGAATTGGAAAAGATTGTGTATTATATGTCTTTAGTAATTGTGTAAATATTTTTTACCCAGAATTGAGAAGTCTCTTACAGTGTTCAAAAATGTCAGCACTTCAGAACAGACTGTTTTAACATCTGCACATCACCAGGGTTGCCCCCAAGGATTTTTAAATGATGCCTGCCTGTGCTGAATAAAGTGCTAACTTGCACCTTGCATTTCAAACTGTGTCCTGAGCAGCCATCCAGTTGGTACAACACCAGCTGAATTCCCACAGGCCACTGTTCACTCAGGCTTGACTGCAATTATCATGTCAATATTTTGTGCTCCGATATGCAGATATGCACACGTGAAAGTTGCATAATACCTCCTTCTCCATGGAATGTTGACTTATGTTCAATGTTCTGGGAATTTTTAATGAAAGCAGACATAAACTTTCATCAAATGAAGACAATCACAATTATTTTCTCTTAAAATCAAAAATTATATTTCTGTGTCACCTTCTGCCATGCATACAAAGGCTAATTTTTTAAAGTAATTATGCTTTACTACAATTTCACAATTCTTTAATTTAAAGGTCTTCGTAAAAGTTAAAAGACTATTTGTCAAGCTTCCTGCATGTATAGTAAGAGTTCAAATGTGTTTCTTCGTACTTTATTGCATGTTCTTTCACCTTAAACAGTAGAGTGGCTCCAATTAAATATCTTTCTGTTAGTCCCTTTAACCATCTTGCCAGCCATCCACATCACTGCCTAGGCATTCGTGGCTGTTGCAACAGGAAAAGTGCTCAGCAAAAATATATTTATGCTCTGTGTGGAGCTGCCTAGCAGCACTGCTGCCAGATGGAAGAACTCTGGCAGCTATACTTCTGTGGTCTCCAACCAGCCATGCTACCACCATGCTCCAAAATGCAACCCTTTTGCAGGCTGTGTTCGCTTAATACACATGGGACAGTGTACAACTATACAGCAGCTGTGCAACCCATGTGTTTAGGAGTGGAATGGAACAGGAGGGAGGTTTTCCCAGTCATGAGAGTATATAATATAACCTTATAACAACAGCCTGCTTATTAAGCACCTAAACTTTAACTATAAACATAAACATGAGATAATCTCTCATCCTCTGTGAGGTTAAATCCTTAAACAACAGTATTTCAAGGATATAACATGCATACCTAAATAAACATGCAATAAATACTAAAAATCATCTTACTTTTTAAATTCCTTTTTATGGTTACCATTTTTCAGGACTGAGTTTTCATTTCAAGAAAGAAAGAAAAAGAGAGAGAGGAAGAGTCCTTGAAAATAGAAGAGCAAAAGAAAACAAGTATTGAGAAGCCTATCACATTATAAGTATAGAATGTTAAAAGGAAAGCAAAACGTGTTTTCAAGATTTATACAAAGATAAGGTATTTGGATGTAAAAACAACTAGGAAAATAAAGCAATTTCTGTATAGGTTTTATGTGAAAATATAAATTAAAAAGTAAAAAGTATTAATTTTGGTAAAATCTAAACATCTTCATTTTGAGATTTAGATACATTTTTGAGTTTGAGTATTCAAATTCAAGTACAATATACATTATTTTAAGAAGTAAAAGATTTAATATTAAAGAATTATTAAACATCAAAAAGGAGTTACTTTTGGAAACCTATTATTTACAAGATGCTAACTGGCTTTTCTCAAGACTCTCCAAAAACAAACATAAAACGTATTTACACTATAACATGAGATGATGAATATGATGATTATAATTACTATACACTGATTAACTCAAAACAACTCATTATTCTCATTTCACAAAAAGAAAACTAAAGCAAATAAAAGTAATTATTTTGCCTCAATTCATACAACAAGCAAGTGGTGGAGCCAAGGTTCCAAACCAAATGGCCCTGTCTACATAGCTGTGTTCTTTTTTTTTTTTCTTTTTTTTTGCGGTACGCGGGCCTCTCACTGTTGTGGCCTCTCCCGCTGCGGAGCACAGGCTCCGGACACGCAGGCTCAGCGGCCATGGCTCACGGGCCCAGCCGCTCCGCGGCATGTGGGATCTTCCCGGACCGGGGCACAAACCCGTCTCCCCTGCATCGGCAGGCGGACTCTCAACCACTGCGCCACCAGGGAAGCCCCATAGCTGTGTTCTTAACCAAGAATCATGAAAAATAATTTCTTTACAGATATGAGTTCAATATTAAACAAGTTTCAATGAAAGATGTGTAAATTTTTCTCTAACAGTCTTTACACCTGTTAAATATTGACTCAGATTTTTTTATGCATAAAGATAAAAATATTCACCTTCTAGTTTAGAGTGTCTTCTGGAATGTCAGAATTGCCTGTGAAGCTGTTTTAAAATGCAGATACCCCAATCTCATCATAAACCTTGATAAATCACAATCTCATAGAGGTCATGAGTAAATCACAGCTCAGAAACCTCTTAAAACAAATGCATCTACAACTCAGTAAAGACAATACTGATATAAAGCTTTTTCTCTAACTCCTCAATGATTAAAATTAAATATGACATTCCTTACACATCCCTGATCAAAGTTTTGACCACTTGAGAGAACTTTTTAAGTATCGATGCCAATTTTGAGTACCTACTACAGGACAAGATTTTAACTAGATGCTTTTCCAATCCCTCAACAAACTCTTTTTAAAATCCTTTTAACAGATGTGGAAACTGAGCCCTAAAGAATTTAAGTACGGAAGGCATGGAAATATTTGCAATTTAAACTCTAATCTGTATGACTTCTAAGTCTGTGCTCTCAACCATCTGTTAGGGACTGGAAGTTTGTGTGCCCCCAAACTTCATATGTTGAAATGTAATCCCCAATATGATGGTATCTGGAGGTGTGGAACTGGGAAGTAATTAAGTTATAAGAGTAGAGTCCTCATGAATGGGATTGGTGCCCTCACAGGGCAATGAAGAGACCAGAGCTCTCCTTGCCACATGAGGATATAAGAAGTTGGCACCCTGCAACCCAGAAAAGGACTCTCATCAGAATTTGACCATGTTGGTGCCCTGACCTTGTGCTTCCAGTCTTCAGAAAGTGAGAAATAAATATATGTTGTGTAAGCCACCCAGGTTATGGTATTTTATTAAAACAGCCTGAGCTGAGAGACCATCTTTACCAACTGTCGATTTGAAAATTCCTGACGTTAAAATTTAAACAGATTTCCAGAAGTTCTGATTTTATTTAAATCTTTAATAGATTCATGGGTGAATCTATTCATGGGTGAATCACTCACAATTCATGCGTGAAAAACAAATCTTTAATCACAGAAAAAGTAATCTTTTAATTTAACAAGCATGACAAAACAAACAAGATGTTGAGACAGAATAAATGCAGGAAAGAGAGCTTGTTTAGTTAATAAAGGAGGTCAGGGAAGATATCTCTAAAATAATTATTACATGTTTTACCACAACCAGATTCCTGAGAAACACTGTTTTTTCTTCCCCTGACCCTCTCCCCCCTCACATAATAAGCAGAATGCTGAGCGCATATTAGGCATTTAGGTAACAATTCTGAATTAAATAAAAAGTATTTATAAGCACCATTAGGTACACAAACTATACCACAATCTATATAAATCTAGAACTTAAAAACTCATAAAAAATACAGAAATTTCAAGACTAAAGACAATAAAAACATACATATAAATTGAATGCTTTGGTATTTTGTGCTGAGATGAAAGTATATTTTAAAAGGACGAAACAATAGTCTTCATTAAGAAGCAAAGGATACAAGGAAAATGTCATACTGCTGGCCCAATAAACCAAGTATCTTTCATTTCTAGCAATACTATAGTTCAAAATTATGATTAGGCATGGTTATACTCTCCCCTCAAATCGTTAGTATGACCTCTGCAACAGATCTACCTTCTAGTAGTTACTCGTTAAAATCCAATTCCTTGAATTCAACATGAAACATATTCAAATTTTAAGCCTGAATTTAAGATTCCTAATTTAATCTTAAATGAAATAAAATACGACTAAGTAATATATTTATTTTATTTCTTAAAGTTTAAAGGCATTGTGGTTGGCTCCTTTTCCCTGAACTAATCTACTTATAAAAGACTTTAAAGTCTAGGACCTTAAAATAAATTTAGATCACATTCACTTGTTTTCTTTTTTCCTAAGCGACAACATTTTCTTTGTTAACACTCTGGTGAAAGCTAATTCTCTCTTTGGGGAGTAGTTAAAAACGGAAATTCTGGAACCATACTGCCTGATTTCAAACTTTGATTCTACCACTCATTACCTCTATAAGCTTGGGCAAATTACTTAACCTCTCTGTGGTTCATTTCCTTGATCTATATAATGAGAATAATAATAGAGTCTATCTCATAGGACTATTGTAGGAATTTAGTCAATACATGGAAAGCACTAATAACTGTGTGTGGCCTACTCGATAAACATACACTATTATCATTATGGTTGTTCTATGATGTATTAAACTACAAACACATGTAACTGAAAATATATACTTATCATAATAGTACACAAAAATAATACTTTCCACATAGTTCAAAATATACTTCCTTATAAATACATCATTTAAAAAAATCATTTGAATCATAGCACAGTTCAGTTCAGTGGGAAGTTACCTTTAAGGATTACCCAGGAATATCCTTTGTCTATTACAAGACAATAATTGACACTATGAAACCCAATAACAGCATCAATAGTTTTAATTATTTTCTCTTAAACCTCCCTGTAATAAAATTCATATTTTTCTTTTCTATTTATTCACAGTAGCTTATATAGTAATAATGTGCCTCATTTTAATCCCATTTATTCTCATGTTTTAATATTTTATTTATTCACTATTTCTCTTTGTATTCCAGGTTTTTGTAAACAAAACCAACGTATTCAATCATTTTTCTATGAAGTCTCTGCTGTAAATACTTTTCCACCAAGGAAAAATGCCAAAAACACTATTCCTTTATTTCACCATTATTAAATCACTTTCTTAAGAAACTTTGCTAATCACAAAAGATCACAAAGGATTCTAAATTTTGAAATAGAAAAATCAGTTAGGAACTAATCATGCTGGAATTCCATACAAAACAGAAATAAATATTAGACAAGGGACTCCCCTGGTAGCGCAGTGGTTAACAATCTGCCTGCCAATTCAGGGGACGTGGGTTTGATCCCTGGTCCAGGAAGAATCCACATGCCACAGAGCAACTAAGCCCGTGTGCCACAACTACTGAGCCTACACTCTAGAGCCTGCGAGCCACAACTACTGAAGCCCTCACGCTTAGAGCCCGTGCTCTGCAACAAGAGAAGCCACCACAATGAGAAGACTGCGCACTGCAACGAAGAGTAGCCCCCGCTCACTGCAAGTAGAGAAATCCCATGCACAGCAACGAAGAGCCAATGCAGCCAAAACTAAATAAATAAATAATTTTTTTTTTTTAATTAGAAGAGAATGATTTAATTCTAGCACACAGAATGTGTGCCAAGGCTCCCAGGGGTGCTGTAGCAAACACACAGGGGCTCTTTTGGATATTTTAAACAGGGGAAGCACACAGCAGTACTTAACATCTGTTGGACACTGCACCAACTACTAGCTAAAGTAAGTTCAGAGTTTCAATATCACATTGCACTACATTCCTTTCATGGATTCATGTCCTTATGAAGTTGGGTTTTTGACAACTGCTGTGATAAAAATCAAGGTGAGAACAAAAAGCATAGTGAAACAAGAAATGAGGGTGGTAGTGTCCAATCTGAACCCGAGGTTTGAGAAATTTGTCTAGTACCCAGCAGTCTCACACATCCTGTAACAAATAATAATGGCTATTAAAGAATTAAATTAAAACATTATTTTTAATCTATATGTATATTTTTGATGATTATTAAATTGTTAGGACATACATACTTGGTTGATAGAACTCTCAGGTACTTCTCCTTAAACTGAAGTGCCATGAAAATATTACTGAGATAATTAGGGCACTATGAACTGAGACAATTTGGGAACCTATGAGTTAATATCTAAAGAAAACAAATTTATTATTTAAATGACTAAAGATTACAATCTGTGAATAGTTATTAATTACAACACTTACAGTAACAGAAATCTTTACTAAAACGTCTCTCAACTTCCGGTAGTAGTTCTTAATTCCTATAATTACAATTCTACTCAGTCTCAGTCAACGTCAACTTTAATCTCACCTAATCCTATACTATCCTAAGCATTTCAGCAGCCTCTTCCATTCCTCTTCAAGTCTAAAACTGAAGGAGTGTTAAGAATATAACAACTCAAGTAATAAGAAGTAAGTCGTATACCCTCAAGGTTAAATATAGTTGTTTTAGCACAAATTTTTAACCACTAATAATTTCCAGGTACAGACATCATTATTTACATCAGTCAATCAACTTTGTTGTAAGAGGGCTATCTGAAACTCTGAATACAACAATAAAATTTGTTGAATTTTTTTATATCTGGTACTTTAGTGGAAAATTTAACTTGCAATGTGAATAAAATTAAGCTAATCAGATTTTTTAAAAACCTCCTTTCTTGGCATAATTTCAATTGTATATTAAGTTACTATCTGTTCACAATGCATTATGTATTTTAAATTGTCTGAATTTTTTTGGTCATTCCTCAGCATATAAAGCTGAGTTAAATTTTGCTTCCAACCATAGAGAGATACAGACACCAAAATTACCCTGCTGCCTTAAAAAACTTAAAAACTGTACAAAACATACAGAATATTTTCAGACACTGGACACAGATAGCAAAGGACAATGATCCCTTAAGGAAGGAAACTAATGAGGTAAGCTTATGATTGCTGCAGGTCACTATCTAAAAGCAGTTTCCAAGCTACAGTGAAGGAAGGGAAACCCAAACAGAGCTCAGGGTCTCAGTAAGGGGAGTAGACATAGACTGGAGTTCAGGAAAGCCAGGGTACATAGAATTTGTGAGGCAAAATACTGGAGGATACAGCTGCGCTGAGAGGATGGCAGAGGGCACTTGTTTGAAAACTGATCTGTCCATGACTGAGAGGAAAGTACTCCAAGCAAATGAGAGAATCACTGGAAAGCAATAAACAATTTCTAGAGGTGACAGAGGACTAAAAATAGTTCATGTTACCATCAGTTGGAGAGGAAAGACCTTGTAATCTACAGGAGATAAGACAGAGTTCCCACAAGCGCCATGTCTTAATAGTGGAACTAAATTCACCTTACACGGGAAGAAGTGCTTCCCTGTATCTATGCTAACAATGTCTCAAAAAGATCAAACTGAACTACAAGTAACTGCATTCAAGAAAAAGTCCAATATTTTTAAAGGAATACAAGAATCATCAAACACACATAAAATTCACACTATCCAGAATCCAATCAAAAATCACCAGGCATGCAAATGAGAAATATATGATCCATAATGTAGAGAAATATCAATGACTTATATAATGAAATCAGGAAATTCAAGGACCTTAAATGCCTATTATAAATATTAAAAATATACTCAAGATTTTAAAGGAAAACATGACTATAACAAACAGTTGGAATATGTAAAACATGTAAGAACTTCTAGAGGTGAAAATTTTAGTAACTGAAATGAAAAAACATTAGAAGGGATTAACAGGAGATTAGATACTGCATAGGAAAATATCATAAAACTTCAAACAATAGGAATAGAAGTTATTTAAAATAAAACTGAAGTATTTTCTTACCAATGCCTTAAGACCCTTTAGCTGAATTACTCAGTCTTATTTATGAGTACCACAGTATTTTCCAAACAATATTTTTTAAACAATATTGTGTTCATCTGGAAAATTAACAATTTTCACCAGTGAAAAAAAGTAATTTAAAAAGAATGCCAAATTAAAAAAAGAAATGTGAGTTTTTCTAGAAGCTATAAATGCATTCAACGTAAATATAAAATACTTTTTTAAAATTAATAATCTTTGTTTTAACTTCAACATGAAAAATATGCTCCATGATACATGCCTTCAAATTAGAAATGAATTAATCTTCAGAACTTCTCTTAGAAACACAAATAAGAAATCTATACATGTGATAATTTTCTTCATATGTTTTCCCCCCTGACAACCACTAATGGGACCTTTTTTTTTTAATTGAAGTATAGATGATTTACAATATTGTGTTAGTTTCAGGTGTACAGCAAAGTGATTCAGATTTTTTCAGATTATATTCCATTATACATTATTACAAGATATTGAATATAATACCCTTTAATATACAGTAAGTCCTTCTTGCTTAAACCCATACTCCTAATTTGTCACTCCCTCCTCCCTATCCCCTTTGGTAACCATAAGTTAGTTTTCTATGCCTGTGAGTCTGTTTCTGTTTTGTATATTGATTCATTTGTACTATTTTCAGAATCCACATATAATTGACATCATATAGTATTTATCTTTCTCTGTCTGACTTCACTAAGTATAATGTCCTCTAGGTCCAACCATGGTGCTGCAAATGGCAAAATTTCACTGTTTTTTATATATTTCATTGTATATATGTAACACAACTTCTTAAACCAATCATCTGTTGATGGGCACTTGGGTTGCTTCGATGTCTTGGCTATTGTAAATAGTGCTGCTATGAACATTGGGGGTGCACATACCTTTTCAAATCAGAGCTTTCGTCTTTTGCAGATATATGCCCAGGAGTAGAATTGCTGGACCATATGGTATCTCTATTTTCAGTTCATTAAGGAACTCTGTACTGTCTCCCATAGTAGCTGTACCAATTTAAATTCCCACCAACAGTGTAGGAGGGTTCCCTTTTCTCCACACCCTCTCCAGCTTTTATTATTTGCAGACTTCTGGTAACAGCCATTCTGACTGGTGTGAGGTGATACCCCATTGTGGTTTTGATTTGCATTTCTCTAATAATTAGCAATGTTGATCATCTTTTCATGTGTCTGTTGGCCATCTGTATGTCCAATAACTATTTAGGCCATCTGCCCATTTTTTGATTGCATTGTTTGTTTGTTTGTTTGTTTTTATATATATATTGAGTTCTACGAGCTGTTTATATAGTTTGGAAATTAACTGCTTGTCAGTTGCATCATTTGCAAGTATTTACTCCCATTCCATAGGTTGTCTTTTCGTTTTGTTGATGGTTTCCTTTGCTGTGCAAAAGCTTGTAAGCTTGATTAGGTCCCATTTGTTTATTTTTGCTTTTATATCTTTTGCCTTGGGAGACTGATCTAAGAAAATATTGCTATGATTTATGTCAAAGAATGTTTTGCCTATATTCTCTTCTAGGAGTTTTATGGTGTCATGTCTTAGATTTAAGTCTTTAAAACATTTTGAGTTTATTTTTGTATATGTTATAAGGGAGTAGTCTAACTACACTGATTTACATGTGGCTGTCCAGCTTTCCCAACAGCACTCGCTGAAGAGACTGTCTTTTCTCCATTGTATATTCTTGCCTCCTTTGTCAAAGATTAATTGATGGTAGGTGTGTGGTTTATTTCTGGGATCTCTATTCTGTTCCACTGATGTATATGTCTCTTTTTGTGCCAATGTCATACTGTTTTGATCACTATAGCTTTGTAGTATTGTCTGAAGTCTGGAAAGGTTATGCCTCTGCATTGTTCTTTTTCCTCATGATTGCCTTGACAATTCTGGGTCTTTTGTGGTTCCATACAAATTTTTGGAATATTTGTTCTAGTTCTGTGAAAAAAAGGGTATTTCAACAGGGATTGTATTAAATCTGCAGACTGTTTTGGGTATTACGGGCACTTTAACAATATTAATTCTTCCAATACAAGATAATGGGGTATCTTTCCACTTCTTTGAATCAGCTTCAATTTCCTTTATCAATGTATTAGAGTTTTCAGCAAATAGGTCTTTCATCTCATTGGTTAAGATTACTCCTATGTATTTTATTTTTTTGAAGCGATTTTTTAACAGGATTGTTTACTTTCTCTTTTTGAAATTGCATTGTTAGTGTAAAGAAATACAACATATTTCTGTGTATTAATCTTGTATCCTGCTACCCTGCTGAGTTCATTTATTAGTTCTAATACTTTTTTTGTAGAGAATTTAGGGTCCTCTAGAGTATCATGTCATCTGCAAATATGGAAATTTTAACCTCTTCCTTTCCAAATTGGATGGCTTTATTTTTCCTGTCTGATTGCTGTGGCTAGGACTTGCAATACTATGTTGAATACAAGTGGTGAGAGCAGGCATTCTTGTCTTGTTCCTGAATTTAGCAGGAAGGCTTTCAACTTTTCACCATTTAGTATTATGTTGGCTGTGGATTTGTCAAAAATGGCTTTATTAGGTTGAGATCTGTTCCCTCTATACCCATTTTGGTGACAGTCTTTATCATGAACAGATGAAGAATTCTGTCAAATGTTTTTCTGCATCTGGTGAGATGAATATGTGGTTTCTGTCTTTCCTTTTGTTAATGCAATGTATCACATTGATTGATTTATATATGTTGAACCATCCTTGCAACCCTTGAATGAATCCAACTTGATCATGGTGTATGATACTTTTTATGTACTGTTGGATTCACCTTACTTATAGTTTGTAGAGGATTTTTGCATCTATATTCATCAAAGTTATTGGCCTGTAATTTTATTTATAGTGGCTTTGTCTGGTTTTGGTATCAGGGTGATAGTGGCTTCACAGAATGAATTTGGAAGTATTCACTCCTCTTCAATTTTTGAAATAGTTTAAGAAGGATTGGTATAAGTTCTTTTCTACATGTTTGGTAGAACTTTCCAGTGAAGCCATTTGGCCTTGGACTTTTGTTTGCAGGGAGTTTTTTTGTTTTGTTTTGCTTTTTAATTACAGATTCTATTTCACTTATAGTGATCAGTCTGTTTGAATTATCAGTTTCTTCTTTACTCAGTTTTGGCAGTTATGTCTCTAGAAACATGTCCATTTCTTCTAGGTTGTCCAGTTTATTGGCATATAACTGTTCACAGTATTCTTGTAGGATTTTTTTGTATTTCTGTGCTATCAGTTGTTACTTCTTCTCTTTCACTTCTTATTTTGTTTATTTAGGCCTTCTCTATTTTCTTCTTGGTGAGGCCTGGCTAGAGATTTGTCAATTTTGTTTATCTTTTCAAAAAACCAGCTCTTGGTTTTATTGATCTTTTCTATTGTTTGTTTGCCCTCTATTTTATTTCCTCTTTGATCTTCATTATTTCCTCCCTTCTGCTAACTTTGGCTTTTCTTTGTTCTTCTTTTTCTAATTCTTTTAGGTGGCAGGTTAAGTTGTTTATCTGAGATTTTTGTTCCTTGAGGAAGGCCTGTATCAGTATGAACTTCCCTCTTAGAACTGCTCTGTTGCATCCCCTAGATTTTGTAAGGTTGTGTTTTCATTTTTGATTTTCTCAAGGTATTTTGTTTTCTTCTTTAATTTTTTCATTGACCCATTGGTTTTTTAATAGCATGATGTTTAGTTTCCATGTTTTCATCCTTTTTCCATTTTTCTTTATGTGGTTGATTTCTGGTTTCATACAGTTATGGTGGTCAGAAAATATGCTTGACATAATTTCTATACTTTTAAATTTGTTGAGGCTTCTTTTGTGACCAAGTATGTGGACTATCCTTGAAAACATTCCATGCATGGTTGAAAAGAATGTGTATTCTAGTTTTTCTTGGATACAGTGTCCTGTAGATTATCAATTAAGTCCAACTGATCTATTACATCACTTAGGATCCTGTTGCCTTATTGATCCTTCTGTCTGGATGATATGTCCAGTGGGGTGCCAAAGTCTCCTACTATTATTGTGTTATTGTACAGACCATATGCTGGTCCATAATATAAGCTTTAACAAATTTAAGAAGACAGAAATCATATCAGGTATCCAGACAACCACAATGTCATGAAATCAGAAATCAATAACAGGAGAATTTTGGAAAGCTCATAGATATTTGGAAATTAAACAACACACTCCTGAACAGCAAAAAGTCAAAAAAGAAATAAAATAACATGATACAAATGAAAAAGTGCTTTCAAGAGGCTAAAACTTGGGGGAATAACAAGAGCAGTTCTAAGAGAAAAATCCATAGCAAGAAATGCCCACATTAAGAAAAAAGAAAGATTGCAAACAACCTAACTTTACAGTTCAAAGAACTTAAACAAAAAAACAAACTCGGGCCAAAAATAGCAGAAGAAATGAATTAATAAAGAATAGAGCAGAAATAAATGAAACAAATAGAGACTAGAAAAAAAATATCTATGAAACTGAGTTGATTTATTGAAAAGATAAAATTGACAAACCTTTAGCAAGATTAAGAAAGAAGTGAGAAGACTCAAATAAAACTACAAATGAAATGACTTCTCACAAAAGATACAACAGAAATACCAAGGATAATAAGAGACATTATAAAAAGTTATTTGCCAACAAATTGGATAACATAGAAGAAATGGAATAATTTGAGGAAACAGACAACCTACCAGGAGTCAATCATGAAGAAACAGAAAATTTGAAAAGGAGATTAATTGAATCAAAAACATCCCAACATAATAAATCCCAGGTCCAATGGTTCACTGGTGAATTCTACCAAACATCTAAAAAATAAATGCCATCCTTCTTAAACTCTTCCAAAATATTGAAGAAAAAAACACATTTAAACTCATTTTCCACACCACAGTTACCCTGATACCAAAACCAGATGAGAAAACTAAAAGAAAACTGCAGACCAATATTCCCGATAAACACAAGATGCAAAAATCCCCCCCCAAAATTCTATCAAACTGCATATAACAGCACATTAAAAGGATCATACAACAAGATAAAGTGAGATTTATCCCTGGGATGCAAGGATGGTTCGATATATTCAAATCAACAAATGTGAAACACCACATTGACAGAATTGAAGGATAAAACTCATATATGATCATCTCAATAGATGCAGAAAAGGAATTTCACAAAACAAAACATCCTTTTATGATTAAAAAACACTCAACAAATTGGGTATAAATAGAATATACCTCAACATAATAAAAGATATATATGATGACTCCACAGCTAACATAATACTAAACAGTGAAAGTTTGAAAGCTTTCCCGCTAAGATCAGGAATAAGACAAAGATGCCCACTGTTACTACTTCTATTTGGCATGGTACTGGTGATCCTAGCCAGAAGAATCACACAAGAAAAAGAAATAAAATTTACCCAGATTAGAAAAGAAAAAGTAAAATTGTCTTTCTTTTTCAATGATATGATTTTATATATAGAAAATCATAAACATGCCGCCAAAACACTGGTAGAACTAATCAATCAACTCAATAAAGTTGCAGTACACAAAATCAACATAAAGAAATCAGTGTGTTTCTATACACTAACAATGAAACATCTAAAAAGAAATAAAGAAAAAAATCCCATTCACAATAGAATCAAAAACAATTATAGAAATAAATTTAAACATGGAGGTAAAAGACCTGTACATTAAAAACTACAAGACTTCAATGAAAAAACTGAAGAAGATACAAATGAATGGAAAGATATTCCATGTTCATGGATTGGAATAATTAATATTACTAAAATATCCATAGTACATAAAGCCATCTATAGATTCAATGCAATCTCTATTAAAATTCTAATGGCAATTTTCACAGAAATAACACAAACAATCCTAAAATTTCTGTGGAACCACAAAAGACCCTGAATAGCCAATGCAATCCTGAGAAAGAAGAAAAAGGCTGGAAGCATCACACTTCCCAATTTCAAACTATACTACAAATCTATAGTAATCAAAATAGTATGGTACTGGCATAAAACAGACACATAGGGCTTCCCTGGTGGCGCAGTGGTTGAGAGTCCGCCTGCCGATGCAGGGGACGCAGGTTCGTGCCCCGGTCCTGGAGGATCCCACATGCCGCGGAGCGGCTGGGCCCGTGAGCCATGGCCACTGAGCCTGCGCGTCCGGAGCCTGTGCTCCGCAACGGGAGAGGCCACAACAGTGAGAGGCCCGCGTACCGCAAAAAAAAAAAAAAAAAAAAAACAGACACATAAATCAATGGAATATAATCAAAAGCCCAGAAATAAACCCTCACATATATAGTCAACTAATATTTTAATTGGGAGCCATGAATACTCAGTAGAAAAAGGAAATTCTCATTAATAAATGTATTTGGGAAAACTACATAACCACAAGCAGAAGAATAAATTTGGACCCTTATCTTACACCACTCACAAGAATTAAAGTGTAGATTAAAGACTTAAACATAAAAATTGAAATTGTAAAACTCCTAGAAGAAAACTTGGAAAAACTCCTTAATAATGCTCTTGACAACAATTTTTTGGATACTACACTAAAACCCCAAGCAACGAAGCAAGAATCAAAAAGTGGGACTAAATCAAACTAAAAAGCTTCTGCACAGCAAAAGAACCAATCAACAGAATGAAAAGGCAACCTATAGAATGGCAGAAAATATTTACAAATCATATATCTCATAAGGGGTTAATATCTAAAATATATAAAGAACTCATACAACTCAATAGCCAAAAAAAAAATGATTTTTAAAATGGGCAGAAAACCTGAATAGCCATTTTTCTAAAGAACATATACAAATGACCAATAGGTACATGAAAAGGTGCTCAGCATCACTAACCATCAGGGAAATGCAAATCAAAATCAAATGAATTATCACCTCACACCTGTTAGAACAGCTATCATCAAAAGACAAGTGATAAAAAAAAAAAAGGCAAGTGATAACAAGTGTTGGTGAGAATGTGGGAAAAAAAGGGAAACTTTCTGCATTCTTGGTGGGAATGTAAACTGGTACAGCCACAACGGAAAACAGTACGGAGGTTCCTCAGACAATGAAAATAGAACTACCATGTGATTTAGCAACCCCACTTCCGTGTATACATCCAAAGGCAATGAAAACTGGATCATGAAGAGTTAACTATCTACACATCCATGTTCACTGCAGCATTACTCACAATAGCCAAGATATGGTAACAACCTAATTGTCCATCAATGGATGAACAGATGAATAAAATTTGGTACATGTACAGAATAGAATGTTATTCAGCCTTAAAATAGAAATACTTCCATTTGTGACAACATGTATGAACCTAGAGGGCATTATGCTAAGTAAAATTAGTCAGACACAGGAAGACAAATACTTCATGATCTGACTTATGTGTAGAGTCTGAAAAAGTCAAACTCACAAAAGCAGAGAGCAGAATGGTGGTTGCCAGGTTTTCAGGGATGGGAGAACTGGGGAGACGTTGTTCAAGGGCTACAATGTTTGTTATGTAGGATGAACAAGTTCTGAAGATAGAATGTATAGCATGGTGACTATAGTTATTAATATTATATTGTATACTTGAAATTTGTTAAGAGATTAGATCTTAAGTAGTCAAAACACATAAAAAAGGTAACTATGATTTCACAAAGTATATACGAATCAAAACATCATGTTGTACATCTTAAATTTATACAATTTTTAAAATTTATTAATTATATCTCAATAAAACTGTAAAACAATAATATTACACTTTGTTAAGAAAAGTGTAATGTCTTTAGGTACAAAAGCGTAGAAGGAAAGTAAAATTAGCATTTGGAAAGAATACCAAAAAATTACAATTATACATATATAATGTTTTAATACTTAAGCAGAGTAGAGAGTATAAGAGTGCTATTAAATTATTCTTTATACATTTTTACACACCTATTCATGATAATAAACTACACAAAGCTGGTGAGGATGCCATGAAATAGGTACTCTTATATAGTGCTACTGGCTACATATTATACAGCTTCTTTAAGTTCAGATCTTTGATCCAAGATTTTCAAGAAGGTTTTTTCAAATATATTTATCACATCAATATTTCTAACAGTGAAAAATGGACTATCTATAAATATTAAACAATAGGTAAGGGATTAAATAAATTACTATAAATTCATAAAGTAGAATATTATACAGGTCCTGAAAAATAAAGTTTTCAAAGAAGAGAGAAAATAAGAAAATGCTATTGATATTGATAGCACAATACAAAAATACAATCCAATTTTTGCAAAACAAAAACAAACCCTAAATTTCCTACTTGCATAGGAAAAATATTGGGAAAAATATGTCAAACATTACAAAAGTTTTCACTAGGTAGTAGGTATATGAATGATTGCTATTTTCTCCTTTCTCAAATTTTCGCTAATGACCCATATTGCTTCTTCATATTAAAAAAAAAAAGTTTTACCCTTCTCTGACCCTTTCATTTTCTTCTCTTTAAGAACAAGATAGCACAGGAATGGGCGAGGACTGCTATCAAATGAACTAGGTAGAAGCAATACCAGCAGTCACTTAAACTCCTATAGTGTATAATAATTTTCAAATTATTGACATTTTCAAATTAACTCCTACTAACAACAAACACAGTAGGTAAAGTAGATATTGCCTTTGCCGAGTAGGAAATTTAGGAGAGGCTATATAACTTACCAAAAATCAAAGCTAACAGGCAACAAAGTCAAAATTCAAACACACGGTTCTAACTCCATATCTGAGTTCTTTCCACTTGCTGACAAGGCCTTTCTGAAAATTCAGTTAGAACATCAGGAGTCAGAAATTATGTCACTGGACAAGGTAAAAGTAGTATGCAAAGAACCAAACAATCCAGATGTCAAAGACTCGGCTCTAAATGTAAAGCAACTTGCAACTCCATTCAAAAATCTTATTTATAAATCCTGCTTCATCAAACTTGCATTTGCATATAAAATATTAAGTAGACAATCTGGTTAGAGTGGAGAATACAGAAAGCACATATACTGTAGAAAGGATAGTAATGTTTATATTAAATATGCATAAAAACAAACTATCAACTATCCATATGTGGATAATCAAATGATGTTTTACAGTATTTTAGACAATAAGTATCTAAATTAGATAAGGTAATGTTTGTTTAATGTGCCTTGTAAACGGTAACAAAACCAAAATACATCCACATGATGGGCAGCTATAAACTAAGAATCAGAAAAACAAGGAAAAGAACCGATAACACCTACAACACTGAGAAAGGAAAGTGAGCACCCACTACTAAAGTATACTGGGCAAGATAGCCTGGCTAAGATTTCTAATCCAAAATCAAATAAAAGGTAAATATTTAATAAATATTCTCGAACAACAGATTGGAAACAGAGTTAACAAATGTCTTAGTTAAGGAAGCCAAAATTAATTCTAACATATGTTCTCACTACTTCCTAATGCCTACCACCATGTAACCTATTTTGTTTGTTATGAGATTCTCTTCATATAACAACTACCCAATTCCCAAAGAGATGACCTGGAGCAACTCTCTAGAGAAGCACTGACAGACACTATGCATTATGAATGATTTGCTATATATTATCAGTGAATCAAAGACACAGACCCTTCTCAAGGAGTTTATAGTCTATTCAGTGGGCATGTGCACATAGCGGAATATGGAAAATCTACAAAAAAATTATAAACAGGGTTCAAGATGAGAGAAATTACCCTCAGTTGGGAAACATAAAAAAGATTCACTTATTCTGAGAACTAAAGAAAAATACTTCAAAAAAGCAAAGACATGAAAGAAAAGCCTCTCTAGCATGGTGAAACCTACAAGGTGTAGAAAAGCTCTTTCTACGTGTTTTGCATCCTCCTCTACCTCCTTAATGGCTGAAGCCCTTCACTGTTCTGGAGAACCCTTAGACTGAAAAAGAATTATGGATCCTTTCCTCTACCATTTCAAATATTCACCTAAGAGATCCTCTTAGAGCCTACCACGTTCTGAATAAAGACATGTTTATTTGGGGAGGGGAGTTACTTTATGAGTATAGTTATTAATATGTGTTATTATTGTTGTTTTAATAAATTAATCTTGCAGTACCAACTATGATGGTGGGAATTCTGCTGAAGTGGTAGTGTTGAATCCTAATGAAGCCAATCCATAATTCCAATGGCAACTGTGTACATGGTCATAGTAGTAACGCTGTACTTCTCCCTCAATACAATTCACAATTACAAAAGCTACTACTTCCTACCTCACAACTATCCATATACACAGCTGGAAGATTATCTCATTTTATCTTTTCATAATATTTCTTCCCTCCATTAATGCTCACTCTTGAAAAGCAATGTGTCTTACACATAAAGTGAAATTTTGAAATCATTACTTATCATAAGTACTATATTTAACAGCTTCTTTATTTTAAAAGTTTTAAATTTGTTGAAGTAATATTACAAAGATACTGTGTATGTTTTAATAAATACTATTCATGTTTATATAATTTAAAACTTCGAATTCCAAAATAGCAACCATTTTATTTATACATATATATACTTGATAATTTTTCAAATAATAAAGTTCATTTAAGATTCCAAGAGTCATTTGTTGGTGAAATCACCAATACACTTTAAAGATATTTCAAAAAAATCTATTTTTCAAATTAGTCATACTATTAATGTCTATAGAGACTCAGTTTAATCCAAAGTGTGAGATGGTCATTTGGGATCATTTGTTGTCTTTCATATGCTATCATAAAACAGATTATCTCATGACCCCAATGTGAAACTTCAAAAAGTTCACTATTTTTCCATTTCAACCAGAAGTTATTTACTTTACACCTGACTGGTTCTTAACCACAGATTTAGATACTAGCTTTCACATGTTAGGTGCATTTCTTCTCTGGTGAAAATAAACATATCTGAATATTAAAGGAAAATATAAATAATATTATCTTTGCTATGCAAATTAGAAATGCCTTTGGGATAAAACAAGGCCTCCAGGTATTTTAAAATCAGCAGATGCAGAAGTGTATTTCATGTTCAGTTTACTTCCCAACTACTTTAAATGCTATTGATCTCAGCATTGTTTATATATAATTATATCTAGTTCATTTTCCTTTGAAACATTTATTTTTGATGATAACATGAAATTTTACCAAAGGCATTGAAAAGAATAGGGAAGCCTTTATCAATGTTACTGAATGGTCAAAGATTACTGTTGTGGTCTCATGTGAAAATTTTAAATTTACCATAATTGTTTATATTTTCTAATGCTTGAGGTTTTATTTGAACATTTACATGCCTTTTCTTATTTTTTTAAAAAGAAGAAACATTTGTTCATAAGGTAATATTTATTGCTACAAGATAGTTTTCAAAAGTCTAATATATGGTAAAGCACTACAATCCTACTCAATGAGTTTTTGTGATCTCCCCTTTCTACTCGGTTTATATTCTCCTGAGTAACCTTTAAAACTATAAATTTGTTAAAAGAATGAGGATTGCTCAGTGGTATTTCCAGATGACAGAATGATATGCCTGCCATTCATGAGTATAATATAGTTTAGACTTACAGATGGTTTTAAAACTTTTTGGTTTGTTTTACTAATTATAAATTTATTATATAAGCCCCCTAAGACAAAAAGAAACCCTAAATGATAATTCCCAGTGGCAGGACTTGAAAGGCCTACACTTAACTGCTAGAATTCTGGGATAAAATAGCCCACACATACATGAAGATAAGATAATTTAAAGACAAAGACCCTCAAGTAACAATGACTTATTTCACTTGACTTTATGAGTAACTATATCAATTTTATAGATGTTGGATGTATTCCAGCTGGGACCCTCCCATTATAATTCACATAATTACGTCCAACTGAACAAAGCTCCAGGGCAGACATGGCAAACAGGCTTTCTCACCTGTGCAAAAGCATAGCAGAGGGCTGACTGGAATGCTGTTTTAATTCAGAGCTCAATAGGAAAGAGAGTTGTGAACAATCAGTAAAGACTACTATGACATGGAAGGGGAAGGATGATGACACAACACCCTCCCCTAGGGTAAAATCTTCACTTATCAAACTGTTTAAGCCCTGTTCTGAACACTGGGTTCCAACAACGTCAATTCAATTAACTCTCAAATCCAGTGTCAAAATATAAGATTTAAAAAACATGATTATCTTCCACTACTGGGAAAAAGAATTACAAAGTATTTTTTCTCCTTGTCTCCCTCAAAGCACAACCAAAAACCATGGGCATTATATGTAAAACAAACATAGGAAAACTCCGAAGGTGGGGTGCCTCCGAAGGTAGGCAGGCTGGCTAGGAATCTTGAAAGAAAGATTGGCTAAGAAACAACACAATGATGAGAAAATGCTGCTTTTCTTTTTGCCTCATATATCCCAGACTTGGAGGGAAAAAAGCCAACAACCTAGTGCAGTATAAATGGTACAGTAAGTGCAGTAAGAAAAAAGTCCCAGCAAAAGGGAACAGGAAGGGGATAGCCTAATAAAAAAGAAAATACTTACACATTAACCACTCTACCCCAGCCTATCTCCACAAGAAAAAAAAAAAAAAACTTGTTCCCACTACCACCCACACTAGCAAAGGCCAAGTGAGGAACCTAGACTTCAATCCTTGCAAAGCTGTAATGAGGCTCCCCACATCCCCTTCCCTACTGGGGTAGTGTCAGAGGTGGCTAGTAGAGAGTCAGAACCAATGAGACAGACTGGGACCTGGGACCCTTTGCTGGGACCTGGGGCCCTTTGCTGCAGTGCTGCAATGCTTGCACCCGGACACACCTCTCCTCGAACAATAAAATACAAAGAAACTGTATGGGACTAAAAATCACTGCGTACATGTGCAGTTGGGACAAATTCTGGACCCAAAAGATACAGAGACCAAAAAAAACCCAACTGCTACTGTTGAAGAGCCTGGAGCAAAAGCAGGCTCCCGGCCCAGGGAGTGAGCAAACAAGGGAACTTGTTGTTTGTTCTCGCTCCCCCCTGCTGCAGCAGGAGCTCCAATAAAGCCTTGCCTGAATTTCTTGTCTGGCCTCTAGTCAATTCTATCGATTGGGGAAGGCCAAGAACCCTCGTCAGTAACACCCCCTCCCAGCAGTAACAAGGCTCCCCTCCTCCCATGTCTCAGTGGAGGTCACATGAGGAACGATAAAGAGGTACCACTGCTCCTCCCAGCTAGGGTATATCAGTGGAGGCCTAGTAGAGAACAGTAACTCCCAAGCCAACCTAGCAGTAATGAGAACCCTTCCCCACTCCTCAAGTGTCAACAGGAATCAAGAAAGGAACCTGAACTTCTAACCTCTCCTGGCAGTAAAAGAGAAGCACCACTTCTTCCCCTGATGGGGTGGTTTCAGAGAAAGCCAGCTTAAACAGAAGGTTTAAGTAAGACGCACAGCCCATCATACCCGAATGTCTAGTTGCAATAAAAAATCACTCATCATACCAAGAACCAGGAATATATAAAACTGAATAAAAACAATCAATAAAAGCTAAAACCAAAATGACAGAAATGTTAGAATTATATGACAATTTTAAAGCAGCCATCATAAAAATGCTTTAACAAGCAGTTATAAAGACACAAGAAACAAACTAGAAGCCTCAGCAAAGAAGTAGAAAGTCTCAGCAAAGAGATAGAAAATACAAAGAAGAACCAAATAAGGGACTTCCCTGGTGGCGCAGTGGTTAAGAATCTGCCTGCCAATGCAGAGACATGGGTTTGATCCCTGGTCCAGGAAGATCCCACATGCCACGGAACAACTAAGCCCATGCACCCCAACAACTGAGCCTGTGCTCTAGAGCCTGCGAGCCACAACTACTGAGCCCACGTGTTACAACTATTGAAGCCCGTGTTCCTAGAGCCCGTGCTCCATGACAAGAGAAGCCACCACAATAAGAAACCCAAGCATCACAACAAAGAGTAGCCCCTGCTCACCACAACTAGAGAAAGCCCGTGTGCAGCAACAAAGACCCAACGCAGCCAAAAATAAATTAACTTTTTTTAAAAAAAAAGGAAGAACCAAATAAAAATTTTAGAAGTGAAAAGTACAAGAACCAAAATAAACAACTCAATGGATGGGCTCAATAACTTTCTGTAGAAAACAGAGTAAGAATCAGTGAACCAGAAGAGAGTACAATAGAAATAAAGACTACTGATCCTCACTTCTGCTGAACACATTAACTTTTTCTCCATAAAAATTTCTAGAAATCCTCCAACAAACCATAACTATTAATCTTTTCAGGGACTTCCCTGGTGGTCCAGTGGTAAAGAATGCACCTTCCAATGCAGGGGACGGGGGTTCAATCCCTGGTCGTGGAACTAATAACCCACATGCTGCAGGGCAACTAAGTCCGTGCGCCACATCTACCGAGCTCGCGCACCTCAATGAAAGAGTCCACATGCCACAAATTACAGAGCCCATGCGCTCTGGAACCCGCACACCACAACTGCAGAGCTCACGCACCTTGGAGCTCACGCACCACAACTAGAGAGAGAAAACCTGGAGGCCACAACTAGAGAGAAGCCCACAAGCTGCAACTAAGGCCCAATGCAGCCAAAAAATGAAGGAAGGGAGGGAGAGAGGGAGGGAAAGAGGGAGGGAAAGAGGGAGGGAGGGAGAGAGGAAATATTTTTTTTAAAGTCTTTTTAAAATTCTAGAAGTTTCCCCCACACGTTTTGAAAGGTTATTCCCTAAACTGTATGACACCAAAGACAGAACATCAGCAAAAACCAGTAAGATATTGATAATGTTGGAGGCTTTAATGTAAAGACTTGTTACATCAAATACTTTATTGAGGCTAAGTATGTACATTTATAACTAGACTTGGCAATAAGTGCACTAAAATCCCTAGAGGTTTATGTATGACATACTATGCATTTTATTACATTCAGACTTTTCTAAATAAAATTCTTCATTTTTAAGTTTTAAAAGTTTAGCCAATTTTAGAATGATACCCAGAAAATAAAAAGAACAGTGAATACACTACTGTATATAAAATAGATAACCAACCAGGACCTACTATATAGCACAGGAACTATACTCAGTATTTTACAATAACCTATAAGGAAAAAGAATATGATAAAGAATAGATATATATACATATATATAACTGAATCACTTGCTGTACACCTGAAACTAACACAAAACTGTAAATCAACTATATTTCAATAAAATTAAATTAAATTAAATTAAAAAAACAGTGCATAAAAAACTTCAGGCTTTCATTTCTGTTATAATTATGAAAATATATAATTTAAAGTCAGTACACAACCCAAATATTTGCAATTATTTTATTTGAGTACTTTGTAACACTCTAGCTAACACCCATAGTATATTTTTTTCACTTGGGATTCTTAAAACACCCATAGATTTCTTGACCAACTGGCATAGTGAATGATAGCAATGAAAACTATCCTTAATCATCTCCAACCAGGAATCCAAAATAGAGAAGAAATCCAAAAAAAGTAGTTCAACATGCATTTTAGAAAATGTTAAAACAATAACTGCTGTTTCAAAATTTTCAAAAGAAAAAGAATCAAGTTTTTAAAATAAAGCAACCCTAAGATCTCAATGGCTTAACACACATCTACACACAGTTACTTCTGTCTCACATCAGTCTGATACAACTTAGAAAAGGATTCAAGAAGGAGAGTGCTCTGCTCTACTGAGCCACTCAGAGACCCAGGCTTCCTGCATCTTTTGGGTATGCTGAATCCTTAAAATCCTTTCCACTCAACTGGCAGATGAGACAAGACAGCTGGCAGAAGAGTGCCTGACCTAAAAAGTGCTTATCATGTGCCAGGCCTAAAGGTGGTACAGGCATACCTCAGAGATATTACAGGTTTGGTTCCAACACTACAATAAAGCAAACATCATAATAAAGTAAGTCACAGATTTTTTTTTTGGTTTCCCACTGCATATAAAAGTTTTGTTTACACTATACTGTAGTCTATTAAGTGTGCATTATGTCAAAAAATGTACATACCTTAATTTAACAATACTTTGTTCCTAAAAATGCTAAAAAAGCTTTCGACGAGTTGTAATCTTTTTGCTGATGGAGGGTCTTGCCTCGATGTTGGTGGCTGCTGACTGATCAGGGTGGTGGTGGCTGAAGGCTGGGTGGCCGTGGCAATTTCTTAACATAAGACGACAATGAAGTTTGCCGCATGGATTGACTCTTCCTTTCAGGAAAGATTTCTCTGCAGCATGCAATGCTAATTGACAGCATTTTACCCACACTAGAACTTCTTTCAAAATTGGAGTCAATCCTCTCAAACCCTGCTGCTGCTTTATCACCTAAATCTATGCAATATTCTAAATTATTTGTTGTCATTTCAACAATCTTCAAATCATCTTTACCAGGAGTAGATCTCACCTCAAGAAACCACTTTCTTTGCTTATCCATAAAAAGTAACTTCTCATCTTAAAGTTTTATCATGAGATTGCAGCAATTCAAGCACATCTTCAGGCTCTACTTCTAATTCTAGTTCTCTTGCTATTTCCCCCACATCTGCAGGTATTTCCTCCACTGAAGTCTTGAAGCCCTCAAAGTTACCCATGAGGGATGGAACAACTTCTTCCAAACTCCTGTTAATGTTGATATTTAGACGTCTTCCCATGAATCTCAAATGTTCTTAATGCCATCTAGTATGGTGAATCCTTTCCATAAGTTTTTCAATTTATCCAGATCCATTATAGGAATCATTATCCATGGCAGCTATAGCCTTACAAAATGTATTTCTTAAATAATAAGACTTGAAAGTCAAAATTACTCCTAATGGGCTTCAGAATGAATGTTGTGTTAGCAGGCATGAAAACAACAGTAACATTGTACATCTCCATCAGAGCTCTTGGGTGACCAGGTGCAATGTCATTGAGCAGTAATATTTTGAAAGGAATCTTTTTGTCTGAGCACCTGGTCTCAACGATGGGCTTAAAATGCTTAGTAAACCATGGTATAGGCAGATGTGCTATCATCCAGGCTTTGTTGTTCCATTCATAGAGTACAGGTGGAGTAGATTTAGCATAATTCTTAAGGGCCCTAGGATTTTTGGAATGGTAAAGGAGTACTGGCTTCAAATTAAAGTCACCAGCTACATTAGCCCCTAACAAGAGTCAGCATGTCCTTTGAAGCTTTGATGCCAAGCTGTTGACTTCCCCTCTCTAGCTATGAAAGTCCTAGATGGCATCTTCTTCCAGTAGAAGGCTATTTCATCCACACTGAAAATCTCTTGTTTAGTGTAGCCAGCTTCATTAAAGATCTTAGCTAGACCTTCTATAACTTGCTGCAGCTTCTACATCAGCACTTGCTGCTTCACCTTGCACTTGTATGTTCTGGGGATGGCTTCTTCACTTAAACCTCATGAACCAAACACTGCTAGCTTCAAACTTTTCTCCTGCGGCTTCCTCACTTCTCTCCTGCAGCTTCCTCACCTCTCTCAGCATTCACAGAATAGAAGAGAGTTAGGACCTCGCTCTGGATTAGATTTTGGTCTAAGGGAATGTTGTGGCTGGTTGGATCTTCTATCCAAACCACTAAAACTTTCTGCATATCAGCAATAAGGCTGTTTCACTTTCTTATCATTCATACGTTCACTGGAGTAGCACTTTTAACTGACTTCAAGAATTCTGCTTTCACAAGTTGGCTAACAGGCACAAGAGGCCTAGTGTTAGGCCTATTTCGGCTTTCAACATGTCTTCCTCACTAAGCTTATCATTTCTAGCTTTTGATTTAAAGTGAGAGAATTGAAACTCCTCCTTTCACTTAAACAGAGGCCACTGTAGGGTTATTAATTGGCCTAATTTCAATATTGCTGTGTCTCACAGAATACGGAGGCCCAAGGAGAGGGAGAGAGGTTCAGGAACTGCCAGTCCAAGGAGGAGTCAGAACACACACAACATTTATCAATTACATTCACCATCTTACATGGGCACAGTTTGTGGCATCCCAAAACAATTATAATAGTAACATCAAAGATCACTGATCACAGATCACCATAACAAATATGGGCAAATGCTATTGTCAAAATATTGCCAACAGACTTGCTGGACACACGGTTGCCACAAACCTTCAATTTGTAAAAAATGCAATATCTGGGTTTCCCAGGTGGTTGAGAGTCCACCTGCCAATGCAGGGGACACGGGTTCGTGCCCTGGTCCGGGAAGATCCCACATGCCGTGGAGCAGCTGGGTCCATGAGCCATGGCGGCTGAGCCTGCACGTCCGGAGCCTGTGCTCCGCAATGGGAGAGGCCACAACAGTGAGAGGCCCGCGTACCGAAAAAAAAAAAATGCAATATCTGCAAAGTGCAATAAAACAAGATATGCCTGTATACATTTCCACTCAGAGTCCATTCACCAGAACTCAAGTCACAGTATCATACCTAAAGGCAAGGGAAACCGGGAAATATAGTCTAGCTGGATGCCCAGAAAAAAGATTACAGATGCTGGTTAGCACTAGCAGTCTCTTCCACAACAGTATCAGAACTTTATTAGAAGTCTGAAGAAATGATAAAATTATATTTGAAATATTTTTAACACAGTTTGATATTCCTTATATTGCAGACATAAGCATGGTTTGGCCACAAGACTGTAAGCACCAACAGGTTATATTTGCCTTGTTCATCATTGTATTCACAGTGCCTGGTACAGTGCAGGGCCTCTCCTAAACATTCAATAAATATGTGATGTTAAACCAGTCAATCAATCAAAAAAAGAAACCATGTTAAAATTCTAATATTCAGTGTCCACTAATTAGCAACTTTCTACATAACAGTGAAGTGGGAGCACTATATTTGTATATAAAGAAAATAAGATCTGACTTTCAGCATAACGAACTATAAGGAGTTGACAAAGCATTTTAAGTTTTACTCTTTAAAGTCCGAAGGGGTATTTTAGGCTCCCCCCAGAAATACAAAAATGGCCTAGTCTTTTTTCCTTCTAATAAAAGCATAAATTAGAGTTTCTAAACAGTTTAATTTTTAGTTTCAAGTCATATACCTAGAGCCAGAGCCAATTTCAGTGATTCAAAAGAATGTACCAGGAATTATCTGAAGCAATCAAAAGATATCCTGGATATTTACAAGACTGCCATTATACTCAGTTTTAGGATTACTCAAGATTCCAAATCTATTCAAAGTAAATGTAAAAACCAGTTGCCAGACTATGAGCAATGAACAAAATTTCCTGCCCTCATAGTTTGTGGCTGAAACTGACCTGGTCATCTGGTAAAACTATTGCCCTCACTAAAACCTACATAAAACCTCAGAATTGATTACCCCGCCCTACCACACCTCCTGTCCCCAGTCATAATCCTTATTCAATAAGGCTTTAAACCTCTCAGGTTTCAAATAAAGAAGCCAAAACAGGAAAAAGATAGGTCTTTATAACAAATGGTATATAAAGTATAACAAAATAAATATTGTGGTTAATAAATGCTGCTTAATATAGGATATCTATTCAACAAGTAACTTAAGAGTTTTCAAAATAATAAAAGGCCTAAGGGATTCCCTGGTGGCACAGTGGTTCAGAGTCCGCCTGCCGGCAAGGGGACGCGGGTTTGTGCCCCGGTCCGGGAAGATCCCACATGCCGCAGAGCGGCTAGGCCCGTGAGCCATGGCTGCTGAGCCTGCGCGTCCAGAGCCTGTGCTCCGCAACGGGAGAGGCCACAACAGTGAGAGGCCCGTGTACCGCAAAAAAAAAAAAAATTTAAAAAAAAAATTGTGTAAGTGCACAATACAGTATTGTTAACTACAGGCACAATATTGTACAGGAGATCTCTAGAACTTATTCACCTTGCATAACTGAAGCTTAATACCAATTGACTAAGTCCCCCCAACTTCTGCCTCTCCAACAGACCCTGAAAAAATTAAAAGCAGCTCTACTCTTTGTTTCTATGAGTTTGACTATTCCTGATACTTCACGTAATTTGAGTTGTGCAGTATTTGTCTTTCTGTTACTATCTTATTTTACTAAGCATAATGTCCTCCAGATTCATCCACGTTCTTATTGCAGGATTTCCTTCTGTTTTAAGCCTTAATCATATTCTATTGCATGTATATAAATACACACACACACGCACACAAAATCACATTTTATCTATTCATCCATCAATGAACATTTATGTTGTTTCCAAATCCTGGCTATTGTGAATAATGCTGCAATGAACATGAAAGTGCAGATATCTCTTTGAGATCATGCTTTTGTTTCCTTTGGATATATACCCAGAAGTGAGACTGCTGGGTCACATGTTAGTTCTATTTCTAATTTTTTCAGAAATTTTTTCAAAGAAATCATTTCCAAGACCAATGTCATGAAGCTTTCCCTTATGTCTTTTTCCAGAGGTTTTACAGTTTCAGGTCTTAAATTTAAATCTTTAATTCATTTTGTGTTGAAGTATAATGCCTCCACCTTTGTTCTTCCTGCTCAAGATTGCTTTGGATAGCCACTCTTTTTTGGTTCCACATGAATTTTAGGATTGTTTTATTACTGTGAAAAATGCCATTGGGATTTTGATAGGTATTGCATTAAATCTGTAGATTGCTATGAGTAGTACAGACATTCTAACAATATTTAGCTTTCTAAACTATGAACAATCTATGAACACAAGATGCCTTTCCATTTATTTGCGTCTTTTAAATTTTTCATTGATGTTTCAGTGTACAAGTCTTTTACCTCTTTTGTTAAGTTTATTCCTAAGTTACTCTTTTTGACAATATTGTAAGGATATTAAAAGGATAGTTGATTTCTTTTTAGGATAGTTCTTTGTTAGTGTATAGAAATGCAACTGATTTTTGTATATTGATTTTATATACTGCAACTCTACTAAGTTTGTTTATTCTAACAGTTTTTCTGTGGAACCTTTAGGGTTTTCTACATATAGATCATGCCAACTCTAGAGACAATTTTCTTCCTTTCCAATTTGATGCCTTTTATTTCTTTTGCTTGCCTAATTCTTCTGGCTAGGAATTCCAATATTGTGTTGAACAGAAGTGCAGAGAGTAGGCATCCTTGCCTTGCTCCTACTCTTAAAGGAAAAGCTGTCAACTTTTCATTATTAAATATTATTTGTTAGTTGTGGGACTTTCATATATGGTCTTTATTATGATGAGGTAAATTCCATCTATACCTAGTTTGTTGAGAGATTTTTATCATTGAATTTTGTTTAATGCTTTTTCTGTGTCAATTGAGATGATCATATGATTTTTATCCTTCATTGCATTTATGTAGTGTACCACATTTATCAATCTGCATAAGTCAAACCATCCTTGCACATCAGGGATAAATTCTACTTGATTGTGGTATATGATCCTTTTAAAGTACTGTTCAATTCAGGCTGCTAGTCTTTTGTTGTAGATTTTTACATCTGTTTTCATCAGAGATATTGCTCTGCAGTTTTCTTTTCTTATATTGTCCTTTTCTAGCTTTGGTATCAGGGTGATGTTGGTCTCATACAATGAGTTTAGACATGTTTCCACCTCTTCAATTCCTTTGGACGCATTTAAGAAGTTTGGGTGTTAATGCTTCTTTAAATGTTAGGTAAAATCACCAAAGCCTCTGCTTCTACAGTTTTCTTTGTTTGATAGTTTTAGGTTACTGATTGAATCTCTTTACTCAGAGGTTTTTCACATTTTCTATTTCTTCAGAATTCAATCTTGGTAGGTTGTCTGTTTCTAGGAATGTGTACATTTCTTCCTGATTATCCAATTTGTTGGCATAACTTTGTTCATAATAGTCTCTTACAATTCTTTGTATTTCTGTGGTATCAGTTGTAATGTCACTTCTTTCATTTCTGATTTTATTTGAGACTTTTCTTTTTTTCTCTTAGTTACACTAGCTAAAGGTTTGTCAATTTTGTTGATCTTTTCACAAAAACAGCTCCGAGTGTCACTGATTTTTTCCCAACTCTTAGTTTTGTTGGTTTTTTCCCCTGTTGTTTTTCTGATCTCTACTTTTACTCCTGCTCTATCTTTATTTCTTCCCTTCTGCTAGCCCTGGGCTGTTTACTCTTCTTTTCCAAGTTCCATGGGGTGTAAGGTTAACTAGTTTTTTGAGATCTTTCTTTTTAATGTAGACCTTTATCACTATAAAATTCCTTCTTAGTACTGCTTTTGCTGCATCCCATTTCACTTGTCTCAAGATTTTTTATTTCCCCTGATTTCTTCTTAAGCCATTGGTTGTTCAAGAATGTGTTGTCTAATTTCCACATCTTTGTGTATTTTAGTTTGCTTTCTGTTATTGATTTCTAGCTTCATTCCACTGTCACTGGAAAAGATACCAGATATGATTTCAATTTACTTATATTTGTTAAGACTTGTCTCGTTACCTAACTTGTGATTTATCCTGGAAATGTTCCATGGGCACTTGAGAAGAATGCGTATTCTGCTGCTATTGGGTAGATGTTCTGTACATCTCTATTAGTTCCATTTGGTCAATAGTGTTGTTAAAGTCCACTGTGTTCTTACTGATGTTCTGTCTAGATACTCCATCCATTACTAAAAGTGAGGTATTGAAGTCTCCTACTATTATTGTATTGTTACCTATTTCTCTATTCAGATTTGTCAGTTTCCTTTATATATTTAGGTGCTCTGATGTTAAGGGCATATCTCGTTATAATTATTACATCTTCTGGATAAATTGACTCCTTTGCCATTATATAATGACCTTTTAGTCTCTTATGACAGTTTTGGCTTAAAATCTATTTTGTCTTATATAAGTTCTATTCATTCAGCCACTCTAGGTCTTTTGATTAAAGAGTTTAATGCACTTACATATAAAGTAATTATTGATACATAAGGACTTAATATTGCCATTTTTTAAAATTATCTTCTGTCTTGCAACTCTTTTCTCCCCCTTTTCTTCTCTTGATATCTTCCTTTGTAATTGTTGATTTTTTGTAGTGATATTCTTTAATTCCTTTCTCTTTTTCTTTTGTGTGTCTTCTATAGGTATTTGCTTTGTGATGATCAGGAGGCTAACATAAAACAACTTAAGGGACTTCCCTGGTGGCACAGTGGTTAAGAATCCACCTGCCAAGGCAGGAGACATGGGTTCAAGCCCTGGTCCCAGAAGATCCCACATGCCGTGGAGCAGCTAAGCCCATGCACCACAACTACTGAGCCTATGCTCTAGAGCCCACAAGCTACAACTACTGAGCCTGTGTGCCACAACTACTGAAGCCCGCATGCCTAGAGCCTGTGCACCACAACAGGAGAAGCCACCACAATGAGAAGCCCACGCACCGCAACAAAGAGCAGCCCCCACTCGCTGTAACTAGAGAAAGCCCGTGCGCAGCAACGAAGACTCAACGCAGCCAATAAATAAATAATTAATTAATGAAAAAAAACTTAAGTTATAACACTCTATTAAAAGCTAATAACAACTTAAACTTCAATCACATACAGAAACTACATTTACTTCACCTCATAAACACTCTATGTCACTGAGGTCACAATTTGTTCTTTTTTAAATATTGTATATCCATAAACATATTTTTGCAGTTATATTCTCAAGACTTGTCTTTTAACTTATATTCTAGAATTAAAAGTGATTTATATACTACCATTATGGTATTAGACTATTCTCTATTTGTCCATATATTTACCTTAGCAGTGAATTTTATACTATTACATGCTTTGTGTTGCTGTTCAGTATCCTTTTGATTCAACTTGAAAAATTACCTTTAGCATTTTTTGTAAGGCAGTTCTACTGGTAATGTATTAATTGCCTTAGCTTCTATCTGGGAAAGTCTTTATCTCTCTGTCACTTGTGAAGGACAGTTTTGCCAGGCACAGTGTCCTTGGTTGGCAGGCTTTTTTCTTTCCAAATTTTGAATATATCACCCCACAACCGTTTGGCCTGTAAGGTTTCTGCTGAGAAATCTACTTATAGTCTTATGGGGACTCCTTTGTATATGACCAGTCACTTTTCTCTTGTTGCTTTCGAAATTCTCTTTGTCTTTGACTTCTGAGAATCTGATCATACAGCTGAACTTCAGTATCCATGGGGGATTGGTTTCAGGAGCCCCCATGTATACTAAAATCCATGGATGCTCAAGTCCCTTATATAACATGGCATAGTATAGTAGACCCTCCATATCTCCAGGTCTCACGGCTGTGGATTCAACTAACAATGGATGGAAATTTTGATCTGTAGTAGGTTGAATCCGTGGGGAAAAACACTGCAACTACAAAAAACTAACTACAAAAGCTATTTATTGAAAAAAATCCAGGTATAAGTGGACCTGCACAGTTCAAACCCAGTTGTTGAATGGTCAACTGTTCTTTGCGTAGAATTTTTTAGATTCATTCTTTTAGGGATCCTTTGAGCTTCAACAATCTGGATGTCCATTTCCCTACCCAGATTTGGGAAGTTTTAGCCCATTATTTCGTTAATAAGTCTTCTACACCTTTCTTTCTTTTGCTTCTGGGACTCCCATAGTGCTTATTAATCACTAATGTTGGTCCATAAGTCCCTTAGGCTCTCTTCACTCTTTTTTCATTCTTTTTTTCTTTCTGCTCCTCTGACTGGTTAATTTCAAATGACTTGTCTTAGAATTTGTTGACTTTTCCATGAATCTGTTGACTTTTCCATCTGCTTGATCAGATATGCTACTGAATTCCTTAACTGAATTTTTCAGTTGTTATTGTATTCTTCAGCTCCAAAATTTGTTCAGTGGTTTTTTACAGTAATTTTTTGTTGGTATTTTTTTTTCTCATGTATCATTTTCTTGATTTCCTTTAGTTGTCTGTGTGCTCAGGTAACTCAGTAAGCTTCCTAAAGATGATTACTTTGAAATCGTCAAGCAATTCAAAAATGTCCATTTCTTTAGGGTAAGTTACTAGAGATTTACTTTATTCCTTTGATCGTTTAATGTTTCCCTGATTCTTCCCGTTCCTCGTAGATCTGTGTTGGTATCTGTGCATTTGAAGAAACAGCCACCTCTCTCCCAGGCATTATGAACTGGCTTTGACAAGGAAAGATCTTTGGCAATAAGCCCAGCTGAGATTCAGGGAGCCTCTCAAACAGCAAGAACCCATCCCTTTTCCTTTATTTTTAGCTGCCCCCACCAAGGTATGCCAGTTTCATTAGCGGCCCTGCTGAGATGAACAGGTAGCACACTGAAAGGCCAGGAATGCTCCACTCCTCTCCCTCCCTTCTGGAGGAGAAGCCTCAGTTTCTGTGCCTTCTCCTAATCCCAAAAAGCTGTGCCAGGCAACAGCAAGCTGCCTGCTGTCTTCCTTTGTTCTTAGCTGTCCCAGGTACCTGAACTATACTGAATCCATCAGCACTCTGAGTGAGATGAGACAAAATCTTAGCCCCTCAGGCAGTGCATCAAAAGGCCAACAACATTTGATGGAGATTCCACTCTCTTTTCCCCACCTCTATCTACAACGAAGAAGCAGTAGGCTAAGGCAACCTTCTCTTGGTGCTGAGCTGTGCCTGCCTGGAGGAGGGACTGATGCAGGTGAAATGAAATTGCTCTCCTTACCTGTTTCAGTGTGGCGTTCTTGGCTTTGTGCTCATCCTGAGTACTGCAACTTACCTGGAATCTAGACTTCTAATAAAGGTATTCTGATCTGTGTATCATTGAGTCAGCGTTTCTGTGGGGGAACGAAGGGTGGGACTTTCTATTCACCATCTTGCTGATGTCACTTCTCCCTTATACTATTTTTTGAATTTTTAATTTGAGACAATCTTTTTACTTCTTACCCATCTCCTCCCAATATAGATTTCACTTGAATCCAATGGTCACAGAAAGAGATTTAAGCATACTTTATTTTCTGTGTGTGTGACAGAGCTTATATCCCTTACTATCTGAACTTTTGCTACTTGCTATCTAAAATACAGTAACCAAAAGATTTCAATAACTTAGTATTCTCACTATCCAAGCTTTCATTATCTATACTCAGGAAGTGAAGATTTGGATAGCAAGAAATAAGTTATATGTATTTTACTGATTCCCAGCCTCTCATCAAACAGGAGAGGTGCTGTCCTCATCATGCAGTGATGAGGGTCATTCTCCCAGAGTAAGACATATGCAGCCTTGCCAGACTGCTGTATACAGCCCCAGAGTGAAGAGAACAATGCAGTACCTGCACATTTACCAGGCATCCCCTCTCTGTGAATTTCCCCCAGCGAACACTACTCAAGCACCTCTAGGGGGGCATTCTAACTTATCCTTATATATGCCACTTTTTGGTTCCATCAATACTAATTGTTTATATTACTTCTATACATAATAATTATTGTTCACAGCTGAGCAATATAGTGTACTATGATTATATTTCCTTTCATATATAACTGTTTGTTTCTTCTGGAATTAAGAAATGTGTCACTCTGCTATCAGTGACCTCAGCATTTGGTTGATTGAATTAATGTCACTGTGAAGATATATATGCCATCTCATTGTAGAATTCATCACTTACTGCCAACTGTTAAAGGCAAGCAAAAAGTTTGTACATTTTTACTTTTAGGTTCCACTAGGCCTTTAATAGCCTTATTCTCCTTCTTTCCTTCCATTATTAAACACATGCCCACTAAGAGAAAAAGCAACTCACGCTGAACTTTCAGGCCCTTGAATTGTGTGTGGATCACAAAGTAAAATCAGTACAGATCATGTCTCTAATCTGCAATATAAAAGGTAGATGCAATAACTGAGAAATGAAAACAAACAGGACATTGAGGAATTTTTTTTTAAAGGGACTCTCCAAAACCGAAAATCTCAAGGGACTGAGGCTCACATTCCTCTCACAATCAATATGGAATCACATTTCAAATCCTACCAGGAGGTGATGATTTAGTGGTTAACTAATGAAATGGAGAGAAGTGTTAAAATTCTTCTTCCCTTTTAAAAAAATAAAAATTGTGTCACTTTTTTATTTGCTCAGTTTAACTTACATTTTAACTCTTTCCACAATTCTCAAAAAGAAATGTAAAATACCTTTCTATATTATTGATCTATACTTTTTTTTTTCTTTTTTTTACCTATATGGTCAAAAGCATCTCAATCTGGAAACTCATGTCCCTTGAGTCTGAAAATGTTCTTGAATGACTTCTTTACTAATTTCCATTTCTCTCTTCTCTACTTCTGAAATTCCTAATAATCACTGTTAGAGTACCTAGATTGCTTCTCTAATGTTCTTTTCTTTTTGCTCCTCTTTGTTCTAATTTTTGGAAAACTTACTCAATTTTTTATTTCTCCACCCCACCCAACCCCCTGCCCCCAGTTACTTCTTTATTTTGACAATCATATTTAACTTCCATGTGCTCTTTCTCATTCTTTGACTCCTGGTCATGTTTCATACAGGCAAAATCTCTTACTGCCTTATGATATTTCTTGTATTTATTATGATATTTATTATATGACATTTATTATAGTTTCTTTGTTTTCTTCAGCATTACCTATGTCTCTTATGAGCTCCATTTTTGTTACTTTTGGTTTTTTGTCTTCCATGTTGGGGGTTTTCCTCAAATGTATTAAGATCCTTTGTTGTCCATTTATATATAAAAATGTGGCACTAAAAAGATTGTTGGTCGTTTTCTTGACCTGGGGGAGGCGCAGCTTGCCAACACATCTTCTCTATAGGTACCTGAATAGGGGACCTGCATTTTGTTAGGAGACCGTTAAATATTCTTATATCTCTGTTCTTTCTCTAAGTCTACTCATTTTCTCCAGACATGAATTTTTAAGGCTTCTGCCTGGATAGGACAATGAACAGCTTCCAGCAATCTTGGAGCTGAACGATTCATTGAGTACTCATTGTTCAGAAGAATGGGCTTTCATTTATTTGCTCAGTTTTCAACATAAACCTAAGCCCTGTACCTTAATATGCTGATGTCCTTAAGTGCAGAGACTACTTCTTTCTATTTTGGAATAAAGCTCTTGCCGCCTACCTTGACAAGAGGAGGACTAGAGAGTGTATATATATTCTTTATAAAGACTTTAATTCAATTTTCATCTTTTCCAGCATCACCATCCCTCACTCCAAACATCAGAGGTCAGAGGTGTCACCCATTCCTAAGACTTTCTAGATATTGTGGATTTCAGTTTTCTCCATTTTGCTTAGACAGCACTTATAAATTTATTTTTTATCATTCAAAAATTTACTAACATATCTTGACCATTATCTTTTCCCCTGTTCTCTTTATCCATAGGCACTTATATATTTTTGAAAATCCTTTACAGTCATTTTAGTGAGATTTTGGGAGGAAGCAGAGATAAATACTTATGCTCAAGGCATCATATTTACTCAAGTTCCTGCTGTCAGTTTCAAATTTCCTTTTTACATATTCTAATGATGTGATGTTCTCTCTTTGATAATATGTATTCAATGTTCAAGTTAATTATTTTTTTAAAAAGTAACTTTAAAAATGTTCTAGGTATCTATACTTTCAGTCCAGTAGAGGTTAAAGATCTAAGTAAAAATATGGACCATCACAAATACTAATGTCAAATCCAAAACCTGGTCTTGTGTTTATTAAATTAAACCTAACAAACGTTTTATGTGAAAAAAATTAAGGATCCTTTCAATAAATCAACATTACTTTTGAAAATATATTTACTGAATCATGCAGTTAATTCACTGGATGCAATGAACAAAACAAATTTGAAGACTTTCTTAGACTATATCCTAACATTAACTCCTTAACGTACAAATACACTTATTTATTCTTACATTCAAGACATTAGTTTCGGCCACCTTGTATTTTAATATCATTCACTCACTTGCTCATTCATTCATTTATTTAGTGTGTTTGTGTACTAATTCAAGGACTGTGCTAAGCACTATGAAAAACATGTATAATATGGTCCTATCCTCACAATCTGCAACAGGAAAGTCAAAAGACTGACACATATAAGTAATTACACTGAAATATAAATGTTGTGAAAGCAGTATTCAAGAAGCTACAGGGGCTTCCCTGGCAGCCCAGTGGTTAAGATTTAGCCTTCCAATGCAAGGGGTGTGGGTTCAATCCCTGGCTAGGGAGCTAAGAACCCACACACCTCGTGACCAAAACACCAAAACATAAAACAGAAGCAATACTGTAAAAAATTCAATAAAGACTTTAAAAATGGTTGATATCAAAATTAAAAATCTTTAAAAAAAAACAAAAAAATAAGCTATAGATCCACATGAATACAAGAGGTGTCTGTATATGACCTTCTTAATGATATTTAACCAGTCACAAGAACACAATTAACATAAACTTAAACACAATTTATTATGCTATCTCCGGAATAATTTCTGAAAATGGGGAGAAAGAGAGTATGATTATCATGATAGTCAAACAAATGCATTCGTACTAATTCTCAAGATATAACCCAAAACAGCAATCCATGTAAGAATATAGTTAACATTCTCTGACCCAATTTCAAATCAATAATAAGTGTGAAAAGTCATTCAATCCACTGAAACCAAAATGAAAAACACAACTGTACCCCATGCAACTAGAAATATTTCTAGTAGACTCACTTAAAATCATTGCTCTATGTCCTGTGATCTATAGGCTGTCCTTCCCACCGAACAACCTCCCTTGATCCATCCTCAGGTGCAGTAAAAACTCAGTCAAATTCAGCAACTCAGGGAAACATCCAACTGCAATAGGAATTAGTTAAATCACCAAAAACACCAAAAACACCAAAAACACTAAAGCTCATAATTTTATGAAACCCACCCATAAATTCTTTCTCTACCAATAAAGTATGGAAAGGGGGAAAGCCTCTTTCTAGTTTTCTTAGCTACATTATTTGCAAAACTTTAAACTTCTTTTTAAATATCATGTATACTTTATTTTTTTAACATCTTTATTGGAATATAATTGTTTTACAGTGTTGAGTTAGTTTCTGCTATATAAAAAATTTAATCAGCTATATGTATACATATATCCCCATATCCCCCATATCCCCTCCCTCTTGCATCTGCTTCCCACACTACCTATCTCACCCCTCTAGGAGGTCACAAAGCATCGAGCTAATCTCTGAGCAATGCAGCTGCTTCCCATTAACTATATATTTTACATATGGTAGTATATGTATGTTAATATTACTTTCACTTCGTCCCAGCTTACCATTCCCCCTCCCTATGTCCTTAAGTCCATTCTCCATGTCTGTGTCTTTATTCCTGTCCTGCCCCTAGGTTCTTCAGACCATCTTTTTTTAGATTCCATATATGTTAGCATACATCATTTGTTTTTTCTCTTTCTGACTTATGTCTGTATGACAGACTCTAAGTCCATCCAACTACTACAAATAACTCAATTTGGTTTCTTTTATGGCTGAGTAATATTCCATTGTATATATGTGCCACATCTTCTTTATCCATTCATCTATCGATGGACACTTAGGTTGCTTCCATGTCCTGGCTATTATAAATACAGCTGCAGTGAACATTGTGGTACATGACTCTTTTTGAATTATGGTTTTCTCAGGGTATATGCCCAGTAGTGGGATTGCTGGGTCATATGTTAGTTCTATTTGTAGTTTTTTAAGGAACCTCCATACTGTTCTCCATAGTGGCTGTATCAATTTACATTCTCACCAACAGTGCAAGAGTGTTCCCTTTTCTCCACACCCTCTCCAGCATTTAATGTTTGCAGATTTTTTAATGATGGCCTTTCTGACCAGTGTGAGGTGATACCTCATTGTACTTTTGATTTGCATTTCTCTAATGATTAGTGATGTGGAGCATCCTTTCAGGTGTTTGTTGGCAATCTGTATATCTTCTTTGGAGAAATGTCTATTTAGGTCTTCTGCCCATTTTCGGATTGGGCTGTTTTTTTGATATTGAGCTGCATGAGCTGCTTGTATATTTTGGAGATTAATCCTTTGTAGGTTGCATAGTTTGCAAATATTTCCTTCCATTCTGAGGGCTGACTTTTTGTATTGATGATGGTTTCCTTTGTGGTGCAAAAGCTTTTAAGTTTCATTAGGTCCCATTTGTTTATTTTTATTTCCATTTCTCTAGGAGGTGGGCCAAAAAGGATCTTCCTGTGATTTATGTCATAGAGTGTTCCGCCTATGTTTTTCTCTAAGAGTTTTATACTGTCTGGCCTTACATTTAGGTCTTTAAATCCATTTTGAGTTTATTTTTGTGTATGGTGTTAGGGAGTGTTCTAATTTCATTCTTTTACATGTAGCTGGCAAGTTGTCCAAGCACCACTTATTGCAGAGGCTGTCTTTTCTCCACTGTATATTCTTGCCTCCATTATCAAAGATAAGGTGATCATATGTGCGTGGGTTTATCTCTGGGCTTTCTAGCCTCTTCCATTGATTTATATTTCTGTTTTTGTGCCAATACCATACTGTCTTGTTTACTGTAGCTTTGTAGTATAGTCTGAAGTCCAGGAGCCTCATTCTTCCAGCTACATTTTTCTTTCTCAAGATTTATTTGGCTATTTGGGGTCTTTTGTGTTTCCATACAAATTGTAAAACTTGTTGTACTACTTCTGTGAAAAATGCCATTGGTAGTTTGATACGGATTGCAGTGAATCTGTAGATTTCTCTGGGTAGTAGAGTCATTTTCACAATGTTGATTCTTCCAGTCCAAGAACATGGTATATCTCTCCAACTATTTCTATCATCTTTAATTTCTTTCATCAGTGTCTTATAGCTTTCTGCATACAGGTCTTTTGTCTCCTTAGGTAGGTTTATTTCTAGGTATTTTATTCTTTTTGTTACATTGGTAAATGGGAGTGTTTCCTTAATTTCTCTTTCAGATTTTTCATCATTAGTGTATAGGAATACAAGAGATTTCTGTGCATTATTTTTGTATCCTGCTACTTTACCAAATTCACTGATTACCTCTAGTAGTTACCTGGTAGCATCTTTAGGATTCGTTATGTATAGTATCACGTCACCAGCAAACAGTGACCGTTTTACTTCTTTTCCGATTTGGATTCCCTTTATTTCTTTTTCTTCTCTGATTGCTGTGGCTAAAACTTCCAAAACTATGTTGACTAACAGTGGTGAGAGTGGGCAACCTTGTCTTGTTCCTGATCTTAGAGGAAATGGTTACAGTTTTTCACCATGGAGAACGATGTTGGCTATGGGTCTGTCATATATGGCCTTTATTATGTTGAGGTAGGTTCCCTCTGTGCCTACTTTCTGGAGAGTTTTTATCATAAATCGGTGTTGAATTTTGTCGAAAGCTTTTTCTGTATCTATAGAGATGATCATATGGTTTTTATCCTTCAATTTGTTAATATGGTGTATCACAATGATTGATTTGCATATTGAAGAATCCTTGCATTCCTGGGATAAACCCCACGTGATCATGGTGCATGATCCTTTTAATGTGCTGTTGGATTCTGTTTGTTAGTATTTTGTTGAGGATTTTTGAATCTATGCTCATCAGAGGTATTGGCCTGTAGTTTTCTTTTTTCGTGGCATCATTGTCTGGTTTTGGTATCAGGGTGATGGTGGCCTCATAGATTGAATTTGGGAGTGTTCCTCCTTTTGCTATATTTTGGAAGAGTTTGAGAAGGATGGTTGTTAGCTCTTCTCTAAATGTTTCATAGAATTCGCCTGTGAAGTCATCTGGTCCTGGGCTTTTTTTTGTTGTAAGATTTTTAATCACAGTTTCAATTTCAGTGCTTGTGATTGGTCTGTTTATATTTTCTATTTATTCCTGGTTCAGTCTCGGAAGGTTGTGCTTTTCTAAGAATTTGTCCATTTCTTCCAGGTTGTCCATTTTTTTGGTATATAGTTGCTTGTAGTAATCTCCCATGGTCCTTTGTATTTCTGCAGTGTCAGTTGTTACTTCTCCTTTTTCATCTCTAATTCTGTTGCTTTGAGTCTTCTCCCTTTTTATGTTGATAAGTCTGGCTAATGGCTTATCAATTTTGTTTATCTTCTCAAAGAACCAGCTTTTAGTTTTATTGATCATTGCTGCAGTTTCCTTCATTTCCTTTTCATTTATTTCTGATGTGATCTTTATGATTCCTTCCTTCTGCGAACTTTGGGGGTTTTTTGTTCTTCTTTCTCTAATTGCTTTAGGTGTAAGGTTAGGTTGTTTTGAGATTTTTCTTGTTTTTTTAGGTGGCATTATATTGCTATAAACTTCCCTCTTAGAACTGCTTTTGCTGCATCCCACAGGTATTGGGTCACGGTGTTTTCATTGCCATTTGTTTCTAGGTATTTCTTGAAGTCCTCTTTGATTTCTTCAGTGATCTCTTGCTTATTTAGTAGAGTATTTTTTAGCCTCCATGTGTCTATTTTTTAGTTTTTTTCCTGTAATTGATATCTAGTCTCATAGTGTTGTGGTCAGAAAAAGATACTTGATATGATTTCAGTTTTCTTAAATTTACCAAAGCTTGATTTGTGACCCAAGGTATGATCTATCCTGGAGAATTTTCCATGAGCACTTGAAAAGAAAGTGTATCCTGTTGGTTTTAGATGGAATGTCCTATAAATATCAATTAAGTCCATCTTGTTTAATGTGTCATTTAAAGCTTGTGTTTCCTTATTTATTTTCATTTTGGATGATCTGTCCATTAAAGAAAGCAGGGTGTTAAAGCCCCCTCCTATGATTGTGTTACTGTCAATTTCCCCTTTTATGGCTCTTAGCATTTGCCTTATGTATTGAGGTGCTCCTATGTTGGGTGCATAAATATTTACAATTGTTATATCTTCTGTTTGGATTGATCTCTTGATCAGTCTGTAGTGTCCTTCTTTGTCTCTTGTAATAGTCTTTATTTTAAAGTCTATTTTGTCTGATATGAGAATTGCTACTCCAGCTTTCTTTTGATTTCCATTTGTATAGAATATCTTTTTCCATCCCCTCGATTTCAGTCTGTATGTGTCCCTAGGTCGGAAGTGGGTCTCTTTTAGACAGCACATATATGGGTCTTGTTTTTGTATGCATTCAGCCAGTCTATGTCTTTTGGTTGGAGCATTTAATCCATTTATATTGAAGGTGATTGTCGATGTGTATGTTGCTATGACCATTTTCTTAATTGCTTTGGGTTACTGTAGGTCTTTTCCTTCTCTTGTGTTTCCTGCCTGGAGAAGTTCCTTTAGCATTTGTTGTAAAGCTGGTTTGGTGGTGCTGAATTCTCTTAACTTTTGCATGTCTGTAAAGGTTTTAATTTCTCCATGGAATCTGAATGAGATCCTTGCTGGGTAGAGTAATCTTGGTTGTAGGTTTTTCCCTTTCATCATTTTAAATATGTCCTGCCACTCCCTTCTGACTTGCAGAGTTTCTGCTGAAAGATCAGCTGTTAATCTTATGGGGATTCCCTTGTATGTTATTTGTAGCTTTTCCCTTGCTGCTTTTAATATTTTTTCTTTGTGTTTAATTTTTGATATTTTGATCAATATGTGTCTTGGTGTGTTTCTCCTTGGATTTATCATATATGGGACTCTCTGCACTTCCTGGACTTGATTGACTACTTCCTTTCCCATATTAGGGAAGTTTTCAATTATAATGTCTTCAAATATATTCTCAGTCCCTTTCCTTTTCTCTTCTTCTTCTGGGACCCCTATGATTTGAATGTTGTTGTGTTTATTAATGTTGCCCTAGAGGTCTCTGAGACTGTCCTCAATTCTTTTCATTCTTTTTCCTTTATTCTGCTCTGTGGTAGTTATTTCCACTATTTTATCTTCCAGGTCACTTCTCCATTCTTCTGCCTCAGTTATTCTGCTATTGATTCCTTCTAGAGAATTTTTAATTTCACTTATTCTGTTGTTCATCATAGTTTGCTTGCTCTTTAGTTTGTCTAGGTCCTCGTCAAACGTTTCTTGTATTTTCTCCATTTTATTTCCAAGATTTTGGATCATCTTTATTATCATTACTGTGAATTCTTTTTCAGGTAGACTGCCTATTTCCTCTTCATTTGTTTCGTCTGGTAGGTTTTTACCTTGCTCCTTCATCTGCTACATATTTCTCTGTCTTCTCATTTACTTTAACTTACTGTGTTTGGGGTCTCCTTTTTGCAGGCTCCAGGTTCATACTTCCCATTGTATTTGGTGTCTGCCCCCAGTGGGTATGGTTGTTTCAGTGGCTTGTGTAGGCTTCCTGGTGGAGGGGACTGGTGCCTGTGTTCTGGTGGGTGGGGCTGGATCTTGTCTCTCTGGTGGGCAGGACCATGTTTGGTGGTGTGTTTTGGGGTGTCTGTGAACTTACTATGATTTTACGCAGCCTCTCTCCTAATGGGTGAGGTTTTGTTCCTGTCTTGCTAGTTGTTTGGCATGGGGCATCCAGCACTGGTGTTTGCTGGCTCTGGGTGGAGCTGGGTCTTAGTGTTGAGACGGAGATCTCTGGGAGAACTCTCGCCAATTGATATTAGCTGGGGCCGGAAGGTCTCTAGTGGTCCAATGTCCTGATCTCGGTTCTCCCACCTCAGAGGCTCAGGCCTGACACCAGGCCGGAGCACCAGGCCCCTGTCAACCACATGGCTCAGAAGAAAAAGGAGGAAAAAAAGAAAGAAAATAAATAAAATAATAAATAAATTTTAAAAAATTAAAATTAAAATTTTAAAAAATAATTACAAAAAAGAAGAGAGCAACCAAACCAATAAACAAATCCACCAATGATAACAAGCGCTAAAAACTAAACTGAGATAAACATAAAAATCAGAAACACATCAGTTGCAGACAGCAAACCTCAAGTCTACAGTTGCTTCCAAAGTCCACCTCCTTAATTTTGGGATGATTCATTGTCTCTTCAGGTATTCCACAGATACAGCGTACGTCAAGTTGATTTTGGGGACTTAATCT
Source organism: Delphinapterus leucas (assembly GCF_059928025.1). Taxonomy (NCBI): domain Eukaryota; kingdom Metazoa; phylum Chordata; class Mammalia; order Artiodactyla; family Monodontidae; genus Delphinapterus; species Delphinapterus leucas. The sequence goes on from NC_143134.1 coordinate 58,927,036, forward strand.
GCTCCTCCTGAGGCTGCATGAAGAAATTTCCCTTCCTCTTCTGTTAGCTCAGCTCCTGGGGTTCAGCTTTGGTTTTGGCCCCAACTCTGAGTGTAGGTTGCCCTCACGCATCTGTTTCCCGCCCAGACAGGAGGGGGTTAAAGCAGCGGCTGATTAGGGGGCTCTTGCTCATTCAGGCCGGGGAGAAGGAGGGTAATTGTAGTTATAATTGGAATGCTAGGCGAGCCTGTGGCAGCAGAGGCCGGCATGACACTGCACCAAGCTAAGGCGCACCGTGTGTTCTCCTGAGGAAGTTGTCCCTGGATCATGGGACTCTGGCAGTGGCAGGCTGCAAAGGCTCCTGGAGTGGTGGGTGTGGACAGTGACCTGTGCTTGCACACAGGATTCTTGGTGGCTGCAGCAGCAGCGTTAGCGTTTCATGCCCGTCTCTGGGGTCCGAGCTGATAGCCAAGGCTTGCGCTTACCTCTGGAGCTCACTTAGGTGGTTCTCTGCTTTCTGTGGGCAGACGGAGAAGGAATTCCCTCTCCTCGCACACCCCGGAACAATGGTGTCCTGCTTCTTATGCAGGTCCAGACTTTTTCCCAGACTCCCTCCCAGCTAGCTGTGGTGCACTAGCCCCCTTCAGGCTGTGTTCACGCAGCCAACCCATCCTCTCCATGGGATCTGACCTCCGAAGCCCGAGCCTCAGCTCCCAGCCCCCACCCTACCCAGCAGGTGAGCAGACAAGCCTCTCAAGCTGGTGAGTGCTGGTTGGCACTGATCCCCTGTGCGGGAATCTCTTCACTTTGTCCTCTGCATCCCTGTTGCTGCGCTTTCCTCTGTGTCTCCGAAGCTTCCCTCCCACCCACCCCCCGCCTCTGCCAGTGAAGGGGCTTCCTAGTGTGTGGAAACTTTTCCTCCCAGAGTTCCCAGAGGTGCAGGACCCATCCCTATTCTTTTGTCTCTGTTTTTTCTTTTTTCTTTTGCCCTAGGTACATGGGTATTTTCTTGCCTCTTGGGAAGTCTGAGGTCTTCTGCCAGCCTTCGGTACGTGTTCTGTAGGAGGTGTTCCACATGTAGATGTATTTTTGATGTATCTGTGGGGAGGAAGGTGATCTCCATGTCTTACTCCTCCACCATCTTGAAGGTCCCCCACAAAACTTTAAATTTAACAGCAGTTTTATGATGCATTTTCCTCAACTGTATGTTTAATTATGGCCTCAAGAATTGTTGGTGATTCCTTGAAGACTACTATTCTGGTTCTCGTCATAATTTATTCTGTTCTACTCACAGAGCTTAGAGTATCTCTAGTGAAGGTGGTACATATCACAGTGCAGCAATGTAAGGCAGTACTACTCAAAATGCAGGGCTGTGAATTGGTTATTACTGGTCTGCTATGAAATAAGGCAGTATAAATAACAAGACTTTCTCATAGAAGAAGGCATAAGTTTGATTTACATTCTGATACATGTTCCTTAGTGTTTGCTACTGACACAAGTCTACAGACCATACTTAGTTAGATCATTGCCCTAAGACATTTAAATATATATCAAATAACAGAAAAGAAAGAACAGAAAGTATGCAAGACAAAGAGATTAGAACCAGTAGCAAATGGAGAGAGAGACAGAGACAGAGACAGAGAGAGAGAGAGAGAGAGAGAGAGAGAGAGAGAGAGAAAGATTAAGAGGACTGTAAGAAGATTAAGAAAACTATAGCCCAACTCTGAATGGATTAGTAGCAACAAAACAGAGAAAGCCACTTCCTGGATTCTTTGTCATTCTAGGTGGATCACAAGCGCAGTACCTTTAGGGAGAGCTACACAAAATGCAGGACTGTATAGTACTGGATAAGTCTAAAAAATTATTTACATAATGTTAGTAAGCAAAATAATAGCAGTTTCTATTGTTCTACTTCAAACTCAAAATAGTGTTCTTTATTGACAAAGTAATGTATTATTAATTTTAAAAGTCAGGATGAAGTTTCTGTCTGAAGCACAAATTTGGCTGAGTCACAAAAATCACTATAATACCTTTTTAGTTATCCAAAGAAAAGCTGAACAATTCAAGTTCCTAATGTATTGATATTCTCTGAAACTCCATATTACTGATTCTTCAATGTTTATCATTCCTACCTATTCAAGTTGTAATGTTTCCTTATGCATTCAAAATTAAAATACAGTGGTTGTACTCTTATGCCACTAATGGTACTGTTAAGTGAGAGTTTATACATAATAGCAAGGAAATCAGATTTGCAGGGCTAATAAATAAGAAGTGATGTATCCAAAATGTGCTTTTGGCAGCAGCAGTTCATAATAAACTCATAAAATGACAGGTAAACTCAAGTATCTATAAATCATAGAAAGTAATATTTTCTACAAATAAATTCATAAGGAAAATATAATATACACAAATGTTTTCTATTTGTATTATATCATTCTATTAAGAAAATCAAAGTTTTATTTTCAGCAACATAAACTTCTACCTAAAGATAATTAGTGATAATTCTTATTACATCTTTTTCCAGATCAAGGAAAGAAATAATTACATAAATATGAATACATTTATCATATTACTGAGCAAACTCTATAACAAATTGTCTCTTTCTACAAATATCTTTCTGACTAGACAGTACTCCTTAACAGCCAAACACGGAGCTTTCTCTAACTTTTAGAATAGTGTCTGACACTCACACAACACACAATTGATACTTTTTGCATGAGTAAATGTAGTAGAGATAGCTGTTTTAATGACGGTCATGCATTTCTAAATCTCACAGTCCTATTTCCTTGCAACATTTGGTGTCCCCTCGGCATCCATGCCAAAAGGTAATGTTTCCTCTAAGTATCTATTTAAAAGGTCCTAGAATTTTATAAATTTTTTGGTGCCCTATCTCTTGCTTTGTCTCAAAGTGAAGATGTAAAACAGAACTGATGTTTGAGAAAGAAATCAATAAGATGTTCAGAGCTGAGATATTAAGAGCCTAGATGGAGGGTTTGGAAGTTAAGGACACAGAGGAATTACTGTATTTGAGTGACACTGCAAAAGAGAAAGTGACTGAACTTGGGAATTGATTTTCTGTTCAAAAGAGACCAAAAGATATCAAAGATTACCCTTAAGATGTGAAATTTAAAGAAAAGGAAGAAAACGGCATGTTTGTGGTAGTGAAAAAGTTAGGTAGTAAAAAAACTCAAAGGAGAAGCCAATAAGTTCTAGAGATAATATACTGAATTTGAAGAGCACCATAGGACATGAATTAGAAATGCCCAGGCAAGGGACACAGAAAGATATATAAAATAAGAAGTCCACAGAAAAAGATATAAAATGGCTCTTAGTCTTCACTCACACATAATAACAAAACTGCAAGTAAAACCTATTTCAGAATATCATTTTTTACCTTTCAGATAAACAAGGATACAAAAATTTGAAAACAATGCGATGGCCAGGATGTGGAGAAAATAGACACCTTCTTACATTGCTAGTGGAAGTACCAACTGGCACAACAATTTGGCAGTATTTAACAAGTATAATTGTATAGGTCTTTTGATTCAGTGTATAAGTTGTCTACTGTTAGATAACAAATTACCCCAGAATTTAGCAGCTCAAAAGAACAAACACTGGGAGATTGACTTCTCACATGACAGTGTGAGGAGCTCACTAATCTACCACCTAGTGAAACTGGTGACTGCTATTTAAAAAAAAAAATTAAAGCCTCTTATGGTATCTGAACCAAGATCATTCCCTCCTTCTACCCTCCCAGGTCATCAAGGTGAAGAGTTGACTCCAGATTGCTGTAGCCAAGACAACAAGATTCCATCTCCCCCAGGTTCCCAGTCAGAGACCTTTTTTCCTAGGAAGAGCAAGATATCACCATTTCTCATCCTCCCCTCCCCAACCCTCCCCATCCCAGAGGTAACTGTGGCTGAGGCCAAGTCCTAGGCAAGTGCAGTTGAGCCGTGAGGACCCATTCTTCTGCCCAGCCTCTGTTTGTGTAATAAAAGTTCTACCTCAGGTACAGAGCATTGAGAATGCTGGAGACCCAAACTCCCTTGCCCCAGCTTATGACACAGTGGTTCTACACCAGGAGAAGCAAGCCAAGAGAACATAAGACTACTGCAATCAGCACGTAGAACGGAGGTATCACTCAGAGAAGCATGATATGGTCCCACCTCCAGCTCCAGAGGCTTGGCTCAGATTTTGCCTGGTTGGGAATACAGGGTAGAGAGGCAGGATATAAAACACACAGACCCTAATCTCTTCCCAAAGGGAAATGACTTCATTTGCATCACAGTGTAGAGAAGTTCAAGCCTAAAGGCACTCTGAAGAAGAGTCAGGTTATGGTGAAAGTCAATTGGAAGGAGAGTTAAGATACAGGCTAAACTGTAGGCCTGCTGATTTGCAAGAGAGAAATGAGTTATAAGACAGATGAAAGAAGTCCTTCAAGGGTGGAAAATAATATCAAACACTGACTCAGAAATATCAAAGGAGCCACAATTTGATTAAATTGGTTTTTAGAGCATTTTATGCTCTAGGGCATTGTTGAAAACAATTGAGCAATCAGCCACCAATTTGTGAAGTTTAACAACTGATTGTGGTCAAGAAAAAAAGGAGAAGAGCCAAAATCATTGTCAGCCTAGGGTGACTGTGAGCATACCCAAAGCTGCACCCTCCTTAGGAGCAACATCCGTGACTTAACATTGTGGGAGGGGAAAGAGACTTTACTAAAATAATCCAGTTGGTCACCAATCACATGAACAAGTTTGGAGGAGAAGGGTGCAGAACAGTAACCAAATTTGCTACAATACAATGTCTCAAACAACCACTTTCCATCAAAAAAATTATAAGTCATGCAAAGAAATAGAAAAATATGACCCAGACACCAGGGAAAAAAAGCAGGCAACAGAAACTATCTGGGAGAGTGACCACACTTGGGAAAAAGAAAAAAGACTTCAAAATAGCCATTATAAATATATTCACAAAACTAAAGGAAACCATGGTTTAAAAAGTAAAGAAAAGTATCATAAGAATATTACACCAAATAGAGAAAATCAAAAAGAGAAAGACAGTACAGTCAGCCCTCCATATCCATGGGTTCCACATCCATGGAATCAATCAACTGCAACTCAAAAATATTTGAAAAAAAATTTTTCAGAAAGTTCCAAAAAACAAAACTCAAATTTGCCATGTGCTGGCAACTGTTTACATAGCATTTACATTATATTAGTTATTATAAGTAATCTAGAGATGCTGATGATTTCAAGTTTACAGAGGGTATGCATGGGTTATATGCAAATACTACACCATCTTATATGAGAGACTTGAGCATCCTAAAATTTTGGTATCTGTGGGGCTCCAGGATCCAATCTCCTGTGGATATTGACGGATGACCATAATTTGAATCCACATGTGAAAACATTTACTGGTGAAGGTAATTATATAAACATAAAAGTTTAAAAGTACGTTTTCTTTCTACTTTCTTCTCCTAACTGATTTGAAAAGCAACTGCTTAAAATAATATGTACATAATGTATCGACAGACTCAAAACATATAAAAAATGTATCATATGTGTAATATAATTGCCAATAACAGCATAAATGAGGTCAGCTGTAGCAAAGTTCTATTGGGCTAAGGAAATGACTACTGAATAATAAAGCAATAATTATAACAATGCATTGTTGTTTTTGTAATATTAATAGATAATATGTATAACAATACCACAAAAAGGGATTGAAGGGAATATAGCTGTATTTCAGTAATGTTTCTATATATCACTGGAATTAAGCTTGGCTAAATCTGAAGCTGATTTTGTTAAGATACATATAGCAAACCCTAGAGCATTAACTAAAAGAAAAAAAACCTCAAAAAATATAGTGAAAAATTCATTAAATTAAAATGCTACATTAGAAAATATTTATGTAATGCAAAAGAAAGATTCAAAGACATAAATACATTGAAACTTAAGGATGAGAAAAACAATTTGCAAATAACAACCACAAGAAAGCTGGAGTAAATATACTAATATTAGACAAAATTGACTTTAAACAAAAAAGTCACTGAAGAAAAAGAGGCACATTTTATAACGAGTCCCTGACAGAGTCAATCCATCAGGAAGATATAACAGTTATAAACATATACATACCTAATAACAGAGGACCAAAATACATGAAGCAAAAATGACAGATGTGAAAGAAGAAATGGACAATTCAATTATAATTGTTGGAGACTTCAATATCCTACTGTGATGGTTAATTTTATGTGTCAACTTGGAGGGTATTTTTGGATGAGATTAATGTTTAAATTTGTGGACTGTGAGTAAGCATAATGCCCTCCATAATGTAAGTGGGCTTCATCCAATCAGTTGAAGGCTTGAACAGAACAAAAAGACCAGCCTCCCTGAACAAGAAATCTCCAGCAGACTGCCTTTA